>NC_060023.1:303030-606060 GCF_021134715.1 Daphnia pulex | reverse complement strand
AATAAAAATGGCGAGTTTCTAGAATTTATGGAGAAATTAAAGATACCTTGTCAATGGTACTGAAAAATTTCTTTGGAGATTTGTAACAAAAATTGCCCAGTTGTTTGACGAATTCCGGATGAAATGTTGGCACAGGACGGATGTGAACTTCGCCTTTAGGAACCCCAAGACTGTTTCTATCGCGGTTCTCCCGCGTACCAGTCACAGAGTCAAAATTTTCAAACAGTCTGAGGATGAATTTGGAAGGAAGATTTCCAATGAAAAATCTGTCGTTATTTGAAGGTGCAGGTGGTGGGACAGATAGGGCTGTAGCGGCGGAAGCGCTGGCTGCAGGCTTCTGTGTTTTTCCTAAATTTGATTGCCTTTTCAATGACGCAACAACGGTGTGCGAGAGCAGAATCGAATCTTGTAAAATTTGAGGTCCATCCAAAGCCTGAGCGATGGGTTGTAATCCAATTTCTTGCTCGCCGCCTGTCGGAATTGGAATCCCGTTTTCGTCTGTCAAATGAACTCGAATTTTGGTTTTAGAGTTGGTCCTCGCAGCAATTGCAGTCGCTTCTTCAAGTTTTTGTTCGTACATCTCGACTGATTTTGACATCTTTTGCTTCAGGGTCTCGGGTGTATCGTTGGATGTAGAGCCTTCCACTAGAGACATCAACTCTGATAAGATCAAGTCTTTTTCTGGAGGGTTAGTTTTTGTCGAAGATGATCCTGCATTTGCTTCCAAGATTGAAATCATTTCCACCAGGCAAAGATTATTTTCATCTTGAAATTTTGTCACTTCTTCTTCTGCAGCACAGAGTGATTTTAAAACAAGGCCCACTTGCTCTTGAACTTCTTTACGTTTCTGAATGGCCAACGCTAACTTGTTGAATCCAGAGTCTCTCATTTTAATAAGTTCGTCTTTCAACTTCCAAAGAGCATCTGGGTTCTTGTTTTCCATCCTAGTAAAACAGAAAAAGTTATTCAGCGGTATGCTTTGAATGCATTTACAAGCCATAAATACTTACACAGCAACAGTTGACGACACAGATCTCTGTTTGTTTAATTTGAGCATTTGAAGCGCATAGGTGTTGTTGGGTAGAATCCACTCAACCTCTTTCCTATTGTCCTTGGTAATCACTTTACGGCAGAAGGGACATGTAATAGTGTCACCACGACGAATTTCCTTTAAAAATGTTTACAAATTAGTGTACTTTCCTTAGAAGGTATACGATAATTTATGAAATGTATCATTCACCTGCACGCATAAAAAACAAACGGTGTGGGAACACGATAGAAATTTTGGCTTCCTAATTTCTTCGTCATATTCACACAAACAAACACCACAGGTGACAAAATCTTCATCAACGTCATTAGCCATTGCCATTTTTAAGCAGACTTGTCTGGAATTTGACACATCGCCACTAAACAGAACGTCAACAATTGGCCCGAGGCTAAACCACCAAAACATAAATAAAGCCAATGCCCAAAATGAAACGGTGGATTGTTTTTTTTTTTAATCTGCAGTTCATTTCATTAACCAAATAAAAAAATGAAAAAAAACATGTAAACGTGGAACAAATAGCAATTAACAAATAACAATTTTAAAAGTTATGTAATAATTTCAAACTTTTAAAGGGAATGGTGTAATGATTCAAAAGTCTAGTTCTTAATCAAGTTTTTAATAAGTGACACATTTTTAATCGCTATTTGATGAATCATTCCATCGTCTATCTTCGCTAGTATAAAGTCCGAACACTCTCCCTAATGTACTTTCATCTGAACTGCTAGACGATTCTCTCCTGTAAAAAAGTCCTGAAGAAATTGAAGAGTCGTCATCTTCAGAACTGGATTCCGTTGATTCAACACCCGAGAACAATTCGGCAAGTCTTGAAATAAGGTAAGAATCATCAGCGTCACTAGAACGTCTGTTTGATTCGGCAGAAATAGAAAAAAGTGATGCTGGATTAAACCTGCTGGAAGCGTTTGGACTATCAGTCGCTGCGACCGGTTTAATTACATAACAAATCAAATGCGACAAAAGTAAATGATTCAAATCTTTCGATGAAAATGGAGTAGTTGCCCAATCAATTTTGATAGTTGAATTGAATAACGAAACAGAGCCGGGACCTTGCGCTTTTAAAACGAACGACGCATTCTTCCACTTCCGCAATTGAGTCACTTCACAAGTAGCTAGTTTCAATTTGTCGTGACTTTTCTCAACCGATTGGCTCATTTTCTCTTTGATCGTTTCTTCCGTGTCGTCAGGGCAACGCATTAACTGACAGCTACTCATCAACGATTCCAATTCTGACATGTCATCGGTGACATTCGAAGCTTCTCCAGTCGATTCGTCGCTCACATTCGCCAGTGTGTTTCCTCCTTCGTAAAGTGAAATTAAATCTGTCAGAAATCTTTCGTTCTCATCCACTTGTCCGGCGATTTCCTTCTCCGCGTTCTTGACCGAATCCAGCACTAGCAACAGGTAGGCTGAAATTTCTTTCCTCATTTCAATGGCCCGACTTAAATTTGTTTGTCGACGCTCCCGCATTTGGCCCAGTTGAGTTTTCAATGCCGAAAAGTCGTCAGCAGTGCTGGACAGCAAAGAATTTTGACTCGTTTCGTTCTGTCGTAACAGCGACTCGAGTTGTTTTTTCTCTCTGGCAAGTTTCGCCACCTGCAGGGCGTAATTGTTATTAGGTAAAGTCGCCAAAAGAATATCCGTGTGGACTTTGCGACATAATGGACATCGAATCGCTCGATTTTCACGAATCGCCTGCGCAAAAATATTTGTGAGAATTTCGGGCATCATTTAAACGTTAACTTTAATTTACCTTGAGACACGAAGAGCAAAGGGTATGGCCACAAGGCAAAAATTTGGGACTGTGCTCGTCTTGATCGAATTCGGTTAAACAAATGCTGCAAGTAATTAAATCTCGAATTTCACCATCAGTGTCGATTGACGCCATTTTCTCAATTCACTTGTAAAAATGGACTGCAGATTTCTTAGCGCATGAGTAACTTCATAAATAACAAAAGTCGTAAAAAAGGTACGCTTTAATACTGCATGTTTTTCGATAAAGAAATAGATAAAGCCCTAGAAAACCAGATAAAACCTTGCCTGTTCAAATGATGCAAGCAACCAATTTCAAATGAAATTTCGATTGAGATACAGTGGTGCCATATGCAGTTTTGAAAACAAATAAAGCAGCTTTACTAATCATTGGCGATTCAGAACTGTACCTGTATCCCCTTATATGGTTACATTTCATAGCCGATGACCTATTGTGTTACGCACATCTCTGAGACTGGGTAAACACACAGCAAAAAGGCCAGCCCTTGCTTATCATCAGGCGAGCTCTTGATTCCACACAGCTGAGGATCATAATAAGATATACGACTCGGGCTTTCTTTATTCTTTGGCTATGCAGTATTAAAAATCTTTCTCGCAATAAGAAAGCTTCGCGGGTTTTACTGTTTACCATCTTTAAATTATTGCATCACAAAGGTTGCAATCAATTGTAAATTAGAATTGCATCGGTACAAAGGGCCATGGGGAACGTGATCAAAGCTAAAAATGGGATAAGGGCCTAGCTTATCATTTAAAGTTTAGTATAAAGATAAAAAGATTCATTTTGAATAGCCGGTATTGAGTGTAAGACGGACATTCAACACAAGCACATCACATTTTAAAAGCTTCCGAAACGAAATTAACAGGTATATTGCATGATGAGCCATAAATTTAGATTCGATTATTTATTATTACCCTTTCTGTTTACTGCTGTCATTTAGACAATTAAGACAAATGACAGAGAACGTGAGTCTTGATCGCAGTACACCGCAAGGTAAGCAAAACTACGACATTCTTAAGAAAACTTTAATCGGAGAAGCTGCCAGCGAAAGCGAAGAAGGTCAAAGAGCTATTTGCTGGGTTATTTACAACCGTGTCAGAGGCAACAAAACCTACTGGTACGATGCGTTCGAAGGCAACAACATCGCTGGAGTCTGCTTGGCAGAGTACCAGTTTGAGTGTTGGAATCCAGGTAAATAATGAATCGTTATACTACGTGGTGTTCATTTAGATTCTAATTGGAGGTTAAACTTTCGTCTGTTCATTTTTGGTTAGGAGAAGTGAGTGACGATCTGATCAAAAATTTAAAAACGTCTTGGGCAAAGAAGAAAATGGCTGAAATTGACGAGTGGCTTCCAAGAGTTTTCGAAGAACAAAATCCGATCGGTGAATGTGACCATTACAACAATCCGGATAAAGAAGAAGACTGGAAAGAACTAAGCTGTATAAACAATGTTGATTTTGTCAAAACAATCGGAAATCATCATTTTTACAGGACAAAACCAAAATAGGCCTACCGCTAATAATTAGCATGTACCAAATACTCAAATTTGGTCATTTTTTTGTTTTCTTCGTCGCCATACTTTCTCAAACAGAAAAATAATACACGGCTGATCTATTTATCTAAAGATGTCAGTCGTTCAATGAATTGCAAATTTACCAAATGACAATTTCACAATAATTTTAAACTAACAACTGGCAATCGGTTTACACAGCACCTATGGCTGAATTTAAAACTAGCGACTTTTTACAAAGTTTGTTGTGTTGGTCTGTGGTCAGTTTCGTTAACTTCTAATTTTACTCCGTTACTCTAGCAACTAGTTCTACTACAGCAGGTCGGTGCAAGTTAAAAATCAATATCAATATCATAAATATCATATAAAAATCAACAAGTTCAACACTTGATCCAAAGAATCAAATTTACTGTTTTCCCGAGAACAAGTTCGTTTGAACTGTGAATCTTTGGTTGCTATGGAACAGTGCTTATGGAATCACGGCTCAAGTCACGCCAACCGACATCGGACCACTAGCCATCGCCTAAAAGCTTTTCCTACCACAACTTGTCACGCCTCACAAGTTGTCCATTCCAAAATGATGTTTCCACTATGTCGTAGTTACATTTTTTGAATGGTGTCAAACACTCAAATAACTTTTCAGAGTAAGAGACCGGAATGAAAAAAAAAAAAACGACTTATGAGAATGACATTTAAACTTCTCTGATGAAATCGGAATCTCATTGAAAATATGGAAAAGACGTGAAATCAAATTGAAATATAGAAAAGTTGAGATTGCTCAAAGAACCTACTGGAAGACAGCACGTTGGCTTAGGCTATTAGTTTCAACATTGTAGGTCGATAACTGTCGCGAATAGAACGCAGGTAAAGGGTCTAACCACCTATTCATTGAAAGCAAAATCTATCCAAACAGAAATGGGTCCACGAAGAATGAATCAAAAATAAAATTGGGCCTACCTTTGAATGGAATTCTTCCCCATCGTCCAAAATCTTTGATGACAGGGTTATCAAGTGATGTTCTTAGCTGCTCCAATGACACGCAGCAAGTCCCAAAACTAGCAAAATCTGTAGGAAAGAATAACAAAATAATTCTATTAGTCAGCGAAAGTAGAAAACAACTGGAAAAAGCAATGGGAAATAATTATTTGAAACATACTACAAACCTGTATACCCATGAATTAATGCAACCAAACGAGTTAACCATGAAGGCAAGATTAAGATTTCTTTACTTCTTCCTCAGTTTAGGTCAATAGCAGCCACTTTTCTTGAGCTTCTCGATTGTTTTTCGATCCACAGCTTATAAGTTATAACATCAGTGATGCCTGATTCACAAGTTGGGAGGACATGTATGCTTTATCACAACAATTTTGGCAATATAATGTTACTTACAATTGATTGACAACTGCTCCAACGACTGCTTCTCTGTGTTCGTATTGTAAGCGGAGAATGCAGTTGGTATAACGACTGGAAACATCAGGCTGATAGATTAAGTTTCACGACAAAATTTGGACTTAATGGACAGGTAACTAGCAGCAATTACCGCCATTTATAAAATCTTTTGAGTAAACTGCAGCTATTTCGGAAAAATTCGGAAATTAATAAGGCATAATGCGAGCCAACTCTCTTTAACTTGTTCTTCACTTTCAAATCTTTCACTCACGTGTGATTTAGCAGACGAACTCGCAAGATCAAATAGGAAGCCATCTATCGATCTTTTACGCAACGACCAGCAAAAAAGCGGGAGATTTTCAAAACAAAAACAAGACTGAAAAACAATTCTGCAAAATTCTTTATTATGTTCAATGAGTAAGGCACAAAAAGAAGGCGATGAGGACTCCTAGTAATGAGTATCAATCGTGTTTCCCAATTAATTTCAAAATCAATTCTAATAGTGATAAAATTTAAATGCCTGTTGGTAATTTCTAGAATCATTCCAAAATAGTTCAAACAACATACAGAACAGAAATAGATCACCAGTACAAATTTTAAGCGATACAAAATCACACAATTGGGAAAATGGTAAAAAGGTACTATAGCGTTAAGTAAAACAATCCAATAACGGCACCCATAATATACTTCTTGCTAGATAGATTCAGCTCCTCATAGGAGGTCTTGGCACTGGTTGAATAATAAGGCACGGTGGTGCATAGGATGGCAGCGGCTGCTGTTCTCTTGTCTCTGCTGCTGGCCCAATAAGACGTGGCGCATGGCTTCATTCCAGGTTTCCTCTTACATCTCTATACCACTAATGGCCAGTGCCATCATCAATAGTTCCTCCTCCTCTTCCTCTTTTGATGGCTCCCTATCAAAGGATGTGCAAAAATTCAGTATATCTTGTCAGCTTTATAATTTCTAATAATAAAATCTTACATGAAGGCTGCTGTCACCATAATCTTTTGCTCTTGCTGATGGGACAATAAGCTCTGTTGCATGGCTTCATTCAAGGCTTCCATCTCTTCCACCTCTGTAGAATTCCATCTCATGCCCTCGCTCATGCCCAGTGTTGTCATAAATTGACTACCCTCTTCTTCTTCTTCTTCCTCTTCTTCCTCTTCTTCCTCTTCTTCTTCTTCTTCTTCTTCTTCTTCTTCTTCTTCTTCTTCTTCCTCATCTTCTTCTTCCTCATCTTCTTCTTCTTCTTCTTCTTCCTCATCTTCCTCGCTCTCCTGATACAGTACGCTCTGGTAAAAGGATTCATTCATGGCTTGCAGTTCCATCTCTCTACTGCTCACTGCTAGTGCAAGTGCAGAAATGAATGATTCAGCCTCCTCTACATCTTCACTGTGATCATTCTCCTCATCAACAGCTTCTTCTGGCTCTCTCCTAGAGAAGTTTCAAAAATCAGGATCTTATCCGCTTCACAACTGAAAAATATTATTTTACTGTGATACAGTTTCTTACAATTTGAGCAATTCCAGAACATATTGATTTGTTGGCAGAATCCACTCTGCTTCATCACCATTGTCTTTTGATGTGCGTTTGCGACAGAAAGGGCATGTGATAGTGTTCCCTTGACGTACAGACTATCTTTTAGAAATGGGTAAAAATAACTAGATATCTTATGAATTTAAACATTATTTCGTACCTGGAAACACTCAAGGCAAATGGTGTGGCTACACGGTAGAAATTTCGGTTTCCTGATTCCCTCATCATATTCGTACAAGCAAATGTTACAAGTGACAAGATCTTCCAGTGTGTTGACACTTGACGTAGCCATTTTCGACTATATCATATTTCGTGTGGTTCTTCTGCTCCAACAGTGTCGAACTTGTTATTGTTATTAGGCTAGGCTACACCACACGCAGTGTTGCTAGTTTTATTATGCATAGAGCAAAATCTATTCAGCTACTACATTGAAACGTGCAAACCAAATAAGTAATACGAAAAGAGTATTAATAGAAAAAAATTATTCTATTAAGTCTCTGATGCGAGGGTCGAGGGTAAAGGAAATCGCAAACGGAAATTACAAATTAGTGAAATCTGACGACTGACAAAATGGCGATCATCGGCAAATTGAACAAGTGCCAATTTCGCAAACGCAGCGCTCGTTACTGAAAAAAAGCTGACTCCACTAATAGACGAGTGACACTATGACCACCACTCAAACAGTGAATACCTAAATAACATTTTCAAATCACAAGCAAAAAAGCCATCTATTGCTCGTTTGCACTAACACTAGCTTAAAAAAGCGAGGGATATTTAAAAACTGGATACTGGAATAAAAAGAAAAATTCATTTTCATTGTTTTGAAATGTCACGTTCAATTAGCAGTTACTCAGATGTTCAAGAGGGTAAATTAAAAATTCTTACGACTAACTTGGCGATATGAACTCCTCCGAAGTAATGGGTCTCAAATCGTATATGTGCCCTTTTGTAAAAAAAACCCCTAAATTTGTAATTTTAACAATTACAAAATTAAAATATCACATGTTCAGCTTAGACTTGTCATAAACAAGAAGATAACAAGGGACGAATTAACCCAAGTTTTATTTGATATCAAAAAGCTTTAAAATTTTATATAGATTTTTAGAGTTGTTTCAAATTCGATTAGGATGTCCCAATTAAAAAACCCACTCAGAGTAGTAAAACAATTGGTATAATAGCGTCTCTCTCGGCACTAGTTGAATAAGGCACGGTGGTGCATATTTTGGCAGCGGCTGCTGTAACTGTTATCACCTGTTCCAGCTGCTGGTCCAATAAGACAGTCTGGTTCGTGACTTCATTTAAGAATTGCTCTTACATCTCTGTACAACTAAGGGCCAGCGCCATCATCAGTTGTTCCTCCTCTTCTTCCTCTCCTGCTGGCTCTCTACCAACGAGGTGTAAAAACTCAGGATCTTAACTTGGTTAGCTTTATAACTTGGAAAAATTCATTCTTACATGTATGGGATGGCAGGGGGCTCTGCTACCATAACCTCTGGTTCTTGATGATCGTCCAATAAGCTCTGGTAATAGGCTTCATTCAAGGTTTCCTCTTCCATCTCCCTACTACTCACAGCCTGTGCAAATGCAACCATGAAGCATTCAGCCACCACCTCCATCATCGCATCCTCATCAACATCTTCTTCTGCTGGCTCCCTCCTGAAGTATTTATAAAACTGAGAATTCTGTTAAAGCTTTATAACTGAAAATTGAATTTTACAATTGTACAGTAGATGACATGGAGTCTGTTCCATTTCTTTTCAATTTGAGTATTTCTAATGCATACTGGTTGTTGGGAAGAACCCACTCTTCATCATCACCACTGTCTTTTAACGTGCGTTTTCGACAATAAGGGCATGTAACAGTGTCTTCTTGACGTGCAGCCTATCTTTCATCAATATGGTTAAAAGTAACGATATATCATGAATTTGAAAATATCATACTTGAAAGCACTCAAGACAAATGGTGTGGCTACACTGGAGAAACTTTGGTTTCCTAATTTCCTCGTCATATTGGTTTGAGCAAATGTTACAAGTGACAAGTTCTTCCAATGTTTCGACACTCGACGTAGCCATTTTCGACTTTATATTTCGTGAAGTTCTTCTGCTCCAAATAGTGTCAGAACTTGTCATCGTACCAGAGTTGCCATTTTATATACTGTGCAAAGTTACAATAGGACACGAAGGAAACTACAGGAAATCGACGCAAGTTCTTCTTGAAAATCGGACGACCGTTCTAATCCAGTAATCTGTTCAAATCGGAATCGAAAACCGGAAAAATTATCTTTAGTGGACATAAACAAAAGTTTATTCTGTTTTTATCAAGCATTAGAAAGTGCGCTCAAATTACTTAACGAGATATTTCATAAAGAACGAATTAGACTATTAATAAGGCGGTTATTTAATACCTGGACAACGTTAAAAAGAACAAAAAACTATTGCCTAATTAATAATTATCTCGATTCAAGAGTTAATGTATAGTCACTGGCTTGGGCTCTGCTCAGCTCGACCATTGATTTTGACATTTGGCGATGGATGACGCGACCAAAAAGCTCGGCGACTGGTGCTATTGGTTGCAGTGTAGCCTGCTGAATAGAGCACATGTTATTACTCAAAGGAAAGACGAAATTCCAACCGATTATTCTGTTGTGACAGGCTGAAACGATAAACTTGTTCACTCCAACATCGTCAATCCCAGAGATGGTATGCCTCGACACCTGGCGATTAAAGTTGGATATCATGGCTGGCAAGAAAGGCTGGAACATGGGATGAACCATTGGGAATAAGATCAACTCTTCGGGGAGGACCTACACGAAGTTTTAAATCGTAAATTGTAATTAAGTAATTAGTGGGACTAGAAATTAACAGCAAACGATAACACCTTCATGGCGGATGAGAAAAAGATTTTCGGAAATTGGAAACAAAATTCGCCCAAACTTTGTGTAAATACCGGATGAAATGTAGGCTCGGGGCGAATATAGATTGCGCCATTCAGAATACCAGATTGCCACAGTCTCAGAATGAAAATGGACTGACCAGGTATGAATTTGTTGTTGACGGGCAGATTAAAAGGTAAACTGATTTCAGGCGAACCTGTACGATCGTTCGAATTAAGAACGGAAGGCACTTTTTCTTGGCTTCTATCGTCTTCTGGGTACACGATAGGATCGGGATCCTGGGAAATAGAAGGAACAGGATCTGGGACAGACGAAGCGGTGGCCGTCAACGGAATCTTTTGCCTTCGCAATGAGGAAAAGATGAGACAAGAGAGTAAGTTCAAATCTTGCTGGATGGAATCGTCTAATGCACTTGTTTTATCCAACGAGAACCCTTCTTCGAGTAAAGGACACGTCAAAGGAATCGGACGATCTTCTTTGTCAAACAAACTGATTTGAATTCTTAATTTCTTCCGCAGTTCGTGGTAGGAAGCTGTGGTAACCGTTTCGTGGAAACTTTTTTCAAAGATTTCGAATGACTTGTCTAACTTGAATTTGAGTGCGTCCATCACTGGCATATCTTTGGAATTTAAATCGTCCAACAGGGATGATAAATTTGACAAGAAATTGTCGTCCGATATGTGTGGCGAAGCTGTGGCTTGACGAGCCTCATTCAATTCTACAGTCGTTTGCCACATAAGAGAATCATTTTCATCTTGAAGTTCATCAATTTCTTCTATTGCAGTTGTGAATTCTTTGATTAGCAGATTTAAATATTTCTTGAATTTCTTTCGTTTTTTAATGGACAAGGCCAAGTCGCTAGCAACTTCAGGTTTGGCTTCCTGCAAATCTTCTTTGAGGCGAACTAAGGCTTCTATATTCTTTAAAGTGGAATGTGTAAGGTTGACTGAGGAATGTTCAGGTGCTGTACAGGTGTCTTTTCTCAGAGTTCCACATGTTAAGCACCAAGTAGGTCCCCTAAAAAATTGTAAACCTATACTTTATTCACATTTGTTCTAAAAGTCCAGTTAAGAATTGAAAATTACTGAAGGGCGGCAACAGGTGTAGCTGGTGCGAGTTTTTCTCCCTCCAATTTTAGCATGTTGAGCATGTGGAGAACGTAACCATTGTTGGGTAGATTATGGACATTCAATTGTGTTGAAGTTTTACAGCAGAAAGGACAGATAATGGTCTCATCGTGACATGTTTTCTGTTGAAGTTTAGATATGTCTAATTCATTGTCGGTTAACAGATATTCAACAGGTATCTCACCTCCAAACAGAGAAGGCAAACTGTGTGTGCACATTGCAGAAATTTCGGTTTCCTTTTATCGGCATCAAATTCAGACGTGCAAACGCCACACGTTACAAATTCACCCAGTTCGTTGGTCAATGCATTTTCCATTGAATGGCCGTCAATTTAAAATCTTCTTAACTTTTAAAAATGGAAAATTACCATAACATTTTTGTTTGTTTACTTTTTTATTGTGAAATCAATGTTCCAATTGGACGTTTCAAATTTTACCGCTAGATGGCGTTGTTATCGACCCGGGAAAATTTAAAGCGGGACCATAACAAGACATTTTTAGCATTTTAGTTCAACAAATTTAGGACAAGTTTAAATAAAATCGAAATGAACCATGCACAATCAGGCAATTTGGAAAAAATCAGCCACCTTATCGACCGTACTGTTGATATTTATTGTGTGGAGAAATGTGGAGGAGAATGTAACCATTGTTGGGTAGAGATTAATCAGATTATTCACATTATGACAATAACGAAAATCTTTTTTTTTTCATTAAATTGAGAAAAATGAATAATTAGTTAAAAAGCTATTAAATGCCTGCTGTCAACTATGACTTGGTTGATTATTCGACTTATAAATTATTTTTCAAAAATATCACGCACATAAAGATTTCTGCGCCAGAAATTCGAGACGTAAACTCGGACGTAAATAGAACGCGTACAGAAAAATTTATTGACGTGACTTTATTTTTTTTATTTTTTGTTTATGCGCAATTCAGAAGAGGTAAAATGTCCAATTCTGTTGCTAATAGGCATACGACGTGATTTGAAAAAGAAACCAAGATTATATTTAGGAAGGTGATCTGCCGTTATTTGAGGAGTTACCATTTCTGGAAATAATAAAGAACCTGATCTTTTGACTCCACCCCACACCTGTGCATTGACGAAATCTGTACATGAATCGAATTGAATTGGCTACAACTCACATTATTATTAGTTATTATAGTGAACATTATTCTGATGGCTTTGGTCTTGAAAGGTAAGAATCTCATTGCTAATAAAATAGAGTTTCCGCTTTTTTGGTTTTACATGTTAAAAAGGGTTTAAATTTTATAGTTTTCCATTTAGAGAAATTTACATTCTGGTTTTTCAAATTTATTTATTTTTATCTATTCTTAATTTCTTATCAAAGAAATGAATGAAATATGGTTGCCTTTTATATGAGTCCATAGTTATTTATATTTGACATTTTCGTCGTTTATATGATAGGCTATCGGTTGCAGTAGTGGTGTCTTTGTGTGGTTAAAGTCCGATTATGACTGCTGGTTCCCACACTAAAACTAAAGATTTAAAAACTATACCCAAATTTGTTTTTGAAAATCTATCCCCATTAGCACAAAAGGTCGCGCACACCAACGACTAATATAACATACACCCATCATGAATTTGAATAGTCTGACCAGCAAAATCCGACGGTTGAGCCAGCAATTATCCACCGCTAGCGGTGTCGTCGTATTGGTGTTATTAATCGCCACCAGCGTTTTCTACTTCATTTGTTATTCCAACATGCTGTTTTATGAGCAGGTATATCCTATATGAAGCTGTTATCTACAGCACGTCTTTATCGTGACGACATTATATCTTGTAATCACTTTGACATAATATTTCTACTTGGATATACCATTTAGAGGTTCCAATCTATTAGGAATGTGATGGCAGATGGCAGCAACAATGATATTGTCAAACTTTCATGTGACAACAAGAATCTGAACGAAACGATCGATTTTCTATTCCAAGAGAAACAAATTCTAGAAGGGAAAATAAATGTTTGCCAAAACAGCCTGAAAAAAACATTGCAAACTGAGAAAGAAAAGGAAATTCTTTTAAAAGCCAACAACAACGCTTCAACAGCAGTTTCACTCGATCGAAAGTTATTTAATTACATGGCGACACATTTGCGGAACACGCCCTACCCCGGAGCGAAAAACTACACCCTGTACACGGTGGCACGCCTAGGCATGTTGCCATTGGCCGGAATCGAACCACTCAAACCGGAATACGGTCCCGTGATTAATAATTTTACGTCGTTTCGGTATCCCATCACCATTTCGCCGTGTCAAAAAGTGAAAACGGATTATCCAAGTGTTTTCATCGCTGTCGTATCGGCCCCGGATAATTTCGAGAAGCGAAACATAATCCGACAGACGTGGCGAACTCATTTCAATCTCGACGATCACAAAAAAATGATGAACATTATCGGATTCGCTTTCATTTTAGGATTGGCCGACAAAAATGTAACGCAAATCAAAATCGAAGAAGAAAGCAAAACTCACAAAGACATCATTCAAGTTGAAATCCCTGACATCTACTATAGATTGGCTATTAAAGTGGCTGGCCTTTTCAATTGGCTGAACAGATACTGCGCAGCACAAATTGATTTTCTACTCAAGGTGGACGACGATGTCTACGTCAATGTGCGCAATCTGGCTCATTTCGTTAACGAGCAGAAGGCGCAACCGCCCATCAATCAAAGGTTGTTCGGTTCCTACATTGGTTACGGTAGAGACTACATTCCTGACCGAGGTAAATATTATATAAAACGCAGTAGCTATTATAGTTATTCAATATATATTTCAAGAAAATAGGCCTAACGACGGATTTTTGATCAGAAGGAAAACATTTTATCTCATACGAGGAGTGGCCATGGACTAGATATCCTCGTTTTTTTAATGGGCCGTGTGTGGTCATTTCCGGGAATTCAATTCTTTCGTTATTGGCTGCTATGCAAACGACGCCTATAATGACGTCTGAAGACGTTTATTACACCGGTATTTGTACAGAAAAAACGAACATCACTCTTCATTTTTCTTCCAAATCGACCAGGTTATTATTACATTTTTAATAATTATTTATAATTTTCAACTGATGTATAATATAATAGGATATATATGCCATTTATTCTTCCAACAGCGTCTTCTCGATGGAATGCCCCGACTTATCCCGACCCTGCAATCTCCGTCTTTTTGTTTCATGGCTGACTTCTTCGGGCAGTTTAATGAATCAGTCTCACGTGGCTATTGAAGACTTTTATCAAAATAAAACCCAATGCGTCGTCAGCAGCACCCGATCAAACGGTACCAATACGACAATCAACCCAAATGAACCCGTTCATTTTGACTTTGATCCGTATTTTCACCCATCCGTTTAGCCACAGCGCTATCAAGTGATATGGGAAAATACATTGTCGGTTAACAGATATTCAACAAGGTATCTCACCTCCAAACAGAGCTAAGGCAAACTGTGTGTGACCGTCAATTTAAAGTCTTCTTAACTTTTAAAAATGGAAAATCGCCATAACATTTTTGTTTGTTTACTTTATTAAATTGTGAAATTTTCCAATTAGACGTTCACAATTTTACCGCTAGATGGCGTTGTTATCGACCCGGGAAAATTTAAAGGGTTAAATCTATTGCCACGACATGATGTCGTGGCGCGACGGTCAAAACTGTCTATTGTCACGACATCTGTCGTGGCAATAAAGAGAAAATTGTCTATTGCCACGACACGCCACGATACGCCTATACTTCCTCTCTGATCTCTCATATCGTGGCAATAACACGAAATTTGTCTATTGCCACGACATATATTTTTTTAAAATTCGACATTCACGCATGTTAGGTTAGGTTAGGTTAGGTTAGGTTAGGTTAGGTTAGGTTAGGTTAGGTTAGGTTAGGTTAGGTTAGGTTAGGTTAGGTTAGGTTATGTATGTCAAGTTTTTTACAATAACATTTCAGCAGTGGTAGCCGAATGGTCAGCGATGAATGCCACCATGCGATAGCATGGCGTTCGATTCTCCGTCGAGAGGGTAATTTTTTATTTGGAGATTACAACAAAGGTTGAGTTTCACGGGATAATTGACAAGAAAATTGATGCGGGAATTATGCACATGTAGTTTTACCCTATTTAGTAGTTTTCCTAAACATCTTCTGTGGAACTTAGTACGAAAACGCATGTCGTGGCAATAGACAAAATTCGTGTTATTGTCACGATATGAGAGATCAGAGAGGAAGTATAGGCGTATCGTGGCAATAGACAATTTTCTCTTTATTGCCACGACAGATGTCGTGACAATAGACAGTTTTGACCGTCGCGCCACGACATATGTCGTGACAATAGATCTAACCAATTTAAAGCGGGACCATAACAAAACATTTTTAGCATTTTAGTTCAACAAATTGAGGACAAATTTAAAAATAAAATCGAAATGAACCATGCACAAAACATTTGGACAAACCACCTTATCGACCGTACTGTTGATATTTATTAATATAGTGTGCCGGTGACCGAGTCACATGTGGGGTGCATATGGCATTGCATTGACGAGGAGCGGGTGCGGTCGTTACTGGCACTCTAATCGGCGCATAAACGCATCCTCTTCCATAACCACCGTTGCATCCTTTCATTTGATTCGGCCATTCACAACGATCCGCCGGAGGAGGATCATAAACAGTTCCCCCCTGACAAGGCTACGAAACAATCGATGTTAAATAAATTCATGTTTTAATTAATTCTAAATACGGAAGAAATCTTTACCAGTTCGTAGAGCTTGCCATTTTGATGACACTGATAAAGCGAGAAAGGATTGCTAGGATTGATGTAATTGCCGTCCTTTTTACCAGCACAGAAACTATTCGAAGAATATCGCAAGTCGAACTCGGATTCATCCAGCTGTCCAAACAATGAAAATTTTGTTAAGTAAATAACGCAAACCTATAGCTCGGCTTACTACAAAACAGAACTCACATTTTCTTGGGATTGAATCGTCTCTCTTGCACTGCGATGGAGCGAGACTCGCGGTTGGTAGGACGGTACAGTTGGCGGTTTGCACGATTGGCATTGAGGGCGATTACTGCATTGGCCATCTCTTTGGTAATCCGGCGGAGGAGGATTTGGTAAAATAATGGGAGGAATCGGTAGCGGTAACACCATGATGGGTTCCTTGTTACGACAATTTCCGTAGCGACCGTTGCATCCTTGAACTAGATGTGGCCATTCGCAGCGATCCCTTGGAGGAGGATCGTAAACGGTCCTCGGGTCGCAATGCTAAAAGGTGTTTAATTAACATTCATTTTTACATTATTTTAGTACATTATCTATGATTTACCCGCAATAAAGTGACGCCGTTTTGATGGCATTGGTAAAACGAATGAGGATCTGCAGGATTGACGTAGTTGCCGTCCCTTTTACCGGCACAGAAACCATTCCGCCACTGTTGGTTTCCATAATTCCTTGACTCAAAGTCCTCAAATGGCTAGTTACATTATTATAAAATAAAATAATTGTATAATATTAAATTGAAATGGTGATCAATCTACAAACTTACATTGTCTTCAAACTGGCTCAATAAATCTTCTTCGTCGAATTCGCTAGAGGCATCTGCAGTCAAAAGTCCAAACAAAACGACCAAAACGGCCGCTAGTTTGAAAATTGAAGTGCGAGCCATGGTGATTCCACAGCTTGACTGATGTGAGCCTTAACCTGTATCAATGAAATCTAAACTTTTTAATTAAAAAAGCAACGGATAATATTTTTTGGGGTTAACCGTGTGGTTAAAAACAGGGAATTAATCTTGTTCTCATTTCCTATTCAACTTAATGGGAAGTGGTGAAAACAGGAAACGACATTACCAATAAATGTCTCATTAGAAATCGAGATAAGTTCTTTGTGGCTATATGCAATAGTGTACCGTACATTGTTCTACTTCTACTTGCGGTTTTTTATTGGATTCCGTCTGGAACAATCGCTATCAAATCATCATACACACACACACCAATTATCATTTACACAAAGAAATGCATTAATAATAATTTGGTGGTGTGATTAGAATGATTTCGAAATGATGGAACGATTAGCGACCGTATGGCCGGTATTGATATTGCGGCTGTTGGTATTGCGGCTGCTGGTATTGTGGATATTGCGGCTGCTGGTAATGTTGATAGGCCTGTGTTTGTTGGACGTAGGGCTTTTGAGTCGTGACCGGAACTGGTGGTTTGCAAACTGCGTTACACTGACGGCGAGGTGGCTGGGTGGTTTGGTAGTAATACTGCTGGGTGGTTTGGTAGTGATACTGCTTCACCGGCTGGTAATAACGCGTTTCATAATCTTCCTCGGAACGCTATTAAAATACAAATTGCGATTACTTTTAATAACAATTAGAAATGGTAGAAGGGACTTACGAATTCTTCAATCTGGCTCTCCTCTTCTACGAAACTTGTTTGACGAGCAGAGCGGGCAGATGGAGACTTGGGTTGGTAATTCGGAACAGTCGGAGCTTTACACGATTTGCATTGAGGGTGATTACCGCATACGGGCAATTGCGGAGCCACCGGCCTTACGGGTTGTGGATAGTGGTACTGTCCGTAGTGATTATGGTGGACCTGTTGTACCGGTCTCCGCCCGTACGCGTAGTACTGTCGGGAATCTTCCTCCAACTCGGCGGATCGCTATTTTTTCAAATGACATAAATTTAACTCGTTAAAAATTATTAAGAAATGTTTAAACTTACATCGTCTCGTTCTTCATCGTAGAATTCGCTTGAAGAACTTAGAGCCAAAAGTCCACAGAGGATGGCCAAGGTGAAAAGAGAAAATTTGAATTTAATTGGAACGCCCGCCATGTTGATCGACCTCCGTCTCACTAGAATTTACAATTCAATATACTTGGAGGAGCTAAGGAAGGTGTTGGTTAACATTGAAGGCAGTCAAGGCACGTGACAGGAAATTCCAAGTAATCACCTTCCTAAAAAAAACACATAAAAGGGAAGTGGCGAACAAACAGGGGAAATTTGAGGCTTGAAGATTAATTGAAATCACGACCAATACATCCGATTTGTGGCTATTCACATATCCTTGTTTTAACCCCAAAGATAATGGGGAAACCATTTGAAATGATCAAATCAACGTTTATTGCAATTTCCATTTTAACTTCTGTTAATTCGTAGTGAAATTTTTAAAAAAAGGTATTAAGAAAAATTAGTATGAAATGAAAAAAAGGATTTATCTCGATTCCAAAGTTACGGAGTAGCCGGTCCTACCGGACCTGCTGGTACAGCACAGCTGACCTATTGCGTCGAGCATGTTCAGGTGAAGGACTTTGCCGAATAGACGGGCTGAAGGCAACGTCTTCAAATGCATGGCGAATTTGGGATCTCTGTAATTTTCCAGAGGGAACAGGAAGCTCCAGCCAGTGACGGCATTATCACAGGTGGAAATCGTGTTGACGCCGACATCACCCAAGCTGCACGCCATCTCGTTGCTAGGCAAATGCCCAGGGAATTTGGCCACCATGTCCGGTAAAACGGGTTGAAACTGTGGGCGGGCCATCGGGAACAAGACAAACACTCCCGAGACGGCCTTTACAAATCAAGAATTTAATTATGAACAATAATTTAAGTTAATTAGATAATTAATTAATTAGAAAATGCTACTGACCTTTTCGATGGAATTGCAAAAGTGTTTGGGAGTTTTGAAACAGTTGATGCCCAATATGTTCATGAAATCCGGATGAAAGGTGATAACAGGTTGTATGTGGATTTCGCCCTTCAAGGCGCCCGACTGGAACAGCCGGAAGATGAAAATGGATTGGCCGAGGATAAATTTATTGGAAAGTGGCAGCGGGATCGCGGAATTGAGTTCACCGGAAGGGCCGGATGTAAAAGGAGAGTCGAATGGAAAGGCAAATGATTCCGAATCGAGGAAAAAAGACAAGGCTTTATTCACTCCGCTTTTAGTGTTGTCCAGTGCGGATTTGGCAAATACAACAGGATCAGTGCCCTGATAAGCGGAGGGAACAGCGGAAGCCTCCGCTTTCGTGCTAATCTTTTGTTTTCTCAACAGCGAAAAGACGAGATGTGATAGTAAATTCAAATCTTGCCGGACGCTAGCGTTCAACTTTTTCTTTTTGGCCAAACAGAATCCACCCTCGAGCAACGGAAACGTCGGAATAGGTTGATCCATTTCATCAAGTAAAATGATTTTGATTTTTGTATTGTTCTGGAACTCGTACTCGGAAGCCTTGGCTGTGGCTTCCTGGAACTGCTCTTCAAACATTTCGATGGATTTGTTTAACTTGACTTTAAGTGCTTCCGCCGTGTCATCCGGGCTCAAAGAATCGTTCATCAAAGATTCTAGGCCTGACAAGAAAAAATCTTCAATCTCTTGTTTAGTGTCTCCAGTTGCCGGAAGTGATTTCGGTCCGTTTCCTTCCAAAGTAGAGACCAATTGAGTCAAGATGAGATTATTTTCATCTTGAAGCTCATCAATTTCTTCCATTGTGGCTTTGAAGGATTTCGTTAAGAAATCCAAATGTTCTTTGATTTCTTGTCGCTTGTGAATGGCCATGGCTAATTTGTTTGTTCCTTCGTTCTTCATTGTCTGCAAATCTTCTTTGAGACTTATAAAGTCTTCCATGTTCTTGATTGTGTCAGCTGTCAAATTGACCAGGGAGTGATCAGGTGTTGTGCAGGTATCTTTCGTCACTGTTCCACATGTGAAGCACCAACTAGGTCCCCTAAAAGATTAAAAATTGACATTTGTTTTAAGAGTGCATGTAACTGATGGATGTTACTTCAATGGGGCAGGTTTAATTGTGTTTTCTTGCTTCTTCTCTTTGAGTTTAAGCATTTGGAGAGCATAAGAATTGTTGGCAAGATTGGCAACATGTATTTGGGTAGATATGTTTCGACAGAAGGGACATGCAACCATGTAATTCCGGTTGATTTCCTGTTGATAAAAAGTGTCAGCATTTTTATGCAATTCTACTACAATCTTAGCTTCATCTCACCTTCAAACACGACAAGCAGATTGTGTGTGAGCATGGAAGAAATTTTGGTTTTCTATTGTCTGTGTCGAATTCGCACAAGCAGACGCCACACGTGACCAATTCATTTAACTCTGCGTCGCACGACATTGATAAAGCTGACGCCATTTCTTTTCTATGATTTTATACAAAGTAGTTAGCCCATTAATCTCGTCGTCAAAATTTCAGCCTTTGCACATTTGTGCATGTTTGTTTACTTTCCGTCTCGCATGCAGTGCGAATTTTGTCCAACAGGTGGCGCTGTTGTTCCATTTTTCAAATCAAAGAAATTTGAAATTGATCTTCCATATCTATAATTTGACTTAATACGGTTCTTATTTCGTTTGTGAAATAATATGCACATGTTCAGTTTCATAAATGGTTATATATTGCATTAATGCACAAATATAATTAAATCGTTTGCAAACAATTTTTCAAATATTTTTCCATTCGAGACTATTTGCGGCCGTAACCACTGCCGATCGATGGGTACGATGGGTATTGTTGCGGTGGTGGCGGCGGTGGTGGCGGTGGTGGTGGCGGTGGTGGCGGTGGTGGCGGTGGTGGGGGTGGCGGTGGTGGTGGTGGTGGCGGTGGTGGCTGGTATGGTTGGTATTGTTTTTGCGGCGGTGGTGGAGGAGGTGGTTGCGGATATTGCCCGCCCCCTCCATTTTTGTTCCATTCGCATCGGTTCAATTGTTGATCGTAAACCAAACCGGCCTGGCAATTCTGTTAAATGTCGAAATATTGGATAACGATAATTGTATCAATAGGGAATTCAGTTAATTATTTCTTACCATGGTAAATGTTTGTCCGGCCTTGTCGCACATGTAGAAAGCGCGAGGGTTGGACGCATCGGCGTAGTTGCCAGACCTTTTACCGTAACAGAAGTTGGATGACTTGAGGAGGCGAGGGGGTCCTTCTTGAGATCGCTGTTGATTTGAAAAAAATATTTGAATCAATCAAAGGAAGCTAATTAGCAAATCAAAATTCAAACTTACGCGGGTTTCCTGCAATTGGCTCATCAATTCATCTTCGGATTCATCGTAAGCTCGGACAGCTTCTTCTTCGAATGCTCTGGCCACTTCTTCTTCAAATGCTCTGGCCACTTCTTCTTCGAATGCAGCTTCTTCTTCGTTGGCGAATGACTCGTCTTCTTCAAATAATGGACTGGAAGATGCCAGAGCCAACAGTCCAAAAAGGACGACGAAAGCGATTGTCGACTGGCGAACCATGATGATGGAATACCTATCCACCAGCTCACGTTGAATAGCTTTTATATGTTTCAGTTAGGAATTCTTAATTTGCAGTCATCAATTAATTTCCTGTAATGCGGTAGATTAGGTCTCAATCTCAAATATTCGATCGAGTTCTGAAAGCCAATGAAAAGGATGTTTGGTGGGGTTCAAAATGTGAAACGTTCACTAATCAAACCGGTACTTCCTCCTGTGGCAATAAAAGTGGTTAACCAATTGAAAACATTTTAGTTCAAATAATAATCAGTGTACATGTTAATTTAATTTCAAATAGAACTCGGTGAATGCGGGAATTAAGATTATAAGAGTGTCGAAAAAGGGAAGTTATGGGTTAACCACGATTATTCTCAGCAGCCAATCGAATCGTCAGTTGCAAACTAGCGCTTCCCTTCCCCTGTTTACTGCACACGTGTCGATTTCGAAATATTGGTCTATACTGTATATAAACTGCATAAGCAATAATTTTCATTTGAATATGACATGAGTTGTATCCTATATTCATTAATGATTCAGTTTGAAAAACGAGGGTCCAAATGATTTGCTATTGGGTTTTGTATTTGCCAAATTATGTTTATGCCACATTTACCAGTGCAATATTAATGCATGAATATAGTCATTGCAATCAATTTCACTATACAGAGCACAATAGTTCATTTAGACTCACTCGGTATCAAATGACTAGCAAATTTTTTAAAAAATGTTTCAGAATGTTCAAAAGTATTCGAAATGAACGTTTCAATTTGTTCCAAAATTCGTGCGGTACGACGGATAATCATCTAGAGATTATTGGTGGCCTTATTTGGTTTCGCGCGAGCGATCTTTAATCTTTCGGTACCATTTTGCACCTTTGCCAAACAAATTTTTAAACCTCTTCCTCCACTTCCTGCGCTTAGATTTTTTATTTTTCTTACGTGGCGGTTCTTCTTCGGTTTGTTCCTGAATAAATAAAAAAGAAATGATTGAATCAAACCATCATTTTTAAACTATAGAAAATGAAAGTTTAATTTGAAACTTACGGAAGTTTCTTGCTCCTCGTTCCTCGATTGCCTGTACCCAGCAACGTCGGTTACAACGTTGGATCTGGCCACCTGGAATGCTCTGGCCAGTTCTTCTTCAATGGCGACCGAGTTGGTGTTATCTTCGGATGATGGCCCAGACGATGCCAGGGCCAACAGTCCAAAGAGGACGACCAAAACGATGGTCAGCCTGCGAGTCATGTTCATGGAATACCGATTCGCCAGCTAGCGTCGAATAGATTTATATGCTGCAGCAGTGCATCAGTTGGGAATTCCTAGTTTTGAATGATAAACGAAATTTTTACAATGTGGTAGATTATAACATTAAGACAGGCTGAAAAAACTATAAAATTTACTTGTGGTGACTAGTATACTATGTACTGTGTCTATCCAATTATAATAAATAAATTTTAAAAAAAATTTAGAATTCAAATTAAACCAACACATCCTCTTGCGGCTCACCAACTCAGTTAAATCTAAGTCATTTTTATAAGCTTATTTCTACATGCGTAAAAACCCAACATGAATCCCGGAATGGATTGTAGATTTGGAGTGACGAAAAAGGGAAGTTTGCGGTTCAGGTCTTAGGTCTTTTCTTGACAGCCAGTAGGCGAACAAGTAAGATCAGTTGGCACAGCTAGCACGCCCTTTCTCTCCAAAATTACTGGGCCTATTTTTAGTACATCCCTAAACATACGAATCGACTGCTGTGCAACAACCAGTGTCTCTGCGTTATCGAATCAAATTTCATCCAGGTAGGCCTATACTGTGCAATGGCTGCCAATCATTTCTATCAAATAGCTGCCAATACGACGCCCATTTGGCAGCATCAGAATCATCCTCAACAACCAATGGCACCGCAAAAAGCCGAACGGGTAAATCAAATTCAATCGAAACTTACATCCATAGTCTCCATAATAGTGTCAATTCATTTAGTATGTTCCCACGGTGCTTCCGGCTGCGCTGTTCGATGCCAGAGCCGACGCCGATGCTCTCCATAAGGCCATGAAAGGTATGGGCACCGATGAAAAGGCCCTGATCAACATTCTGTGCCATCGCAGCAACGACCAGCGCGTTTCAATTAAGCAGGCCTACAAGTCCGGCAATGGAAAGGTTGAATGAATAATCATTAAGATTTTATTTCAACAAATCAATTATTTCATTTATACCATCACTCGTAGGATTTGGAGTCGAAATTGAGAAGTGAATTGAGTCGCAATTTCGAACGGGTTATGGTTGCCCTCTGCCTGTCGACGGCCGATTTCTTGGCACGTGAAATGCGTGAAGCCATGGCCGGATTGGGGACCACCGAAAACACGTTGATTGAAATCCTTTGCAGTCGCACTAATCAGGAGATGCGAGAAATCAACAAGTCATACCTGCTCAGTATAAAACACAATCGCGTTCATTCATTTATTTGTTTCAATTGAATTTGAATTGTTGTTTTTACCGGATTTCAGCTTACGGCCGTCCGATGGAAAAGGACATTGTGGGAGACACTTCCGGCACCTTCAAAATGATTTGCGTTTCACTGGCCCAGGCATGAAACAATCACCTATTAAATGTTCACTTTTAAAATGTTAATTTCCACAGGGTAACCGGGATGAGAACGAAACGGTTTTTGATGAAGATAAAGCCAAATCAGATATCCTACGTTTATACGACGCAGGTAAACAACAAATTACCTTAGATTATTGTTCCGTAGATGCGCATAAAGTTGTTGATCATTTTTTAAATAGGAGAAGGTCGACTGGGTACGGATGAAAGTACTTTCAATTCCATCATTTGCACTCGCAGTTGGGCTCATTTGCGCCATGTCATGACCCTGTATTTAGCGAATTATGGCCACAGTTTGGAAAAGGCTATCGCGAGCGAATTCTCAGGCAATGCCGAAAAGGTTTTACTAGGAATACGTAAGAGTCAATATTTTTTCTCAGTTAATTGGCTTTCACATAATAATATTCTACACGTGATGCAGTACAATGCGCTCAAAACCGACAAGGATACATCGCTCAGCGACTCCACGATTCCATGAAAGGACTGGGCACCGACGAGTAAACTCAATTTGAATAGTTAGATTAAATGGGAATTACTTGAGTTTGAGACGAAATTTTGTTGCACGTTGTAGTCGCAGCCTTATCCGCAATATCGTGAGCCATTGCGACGTCGACATGGGAAATATTAAACAGGAATACGAGAACAAATTCTGTCGGACTCTTCAAGCGGATGTGGCGGTAAGTAGGCCTACCTATAATTCCAAATAATATCGATAAACATTCATTGAAGCAGAACATATTATTTGACCTACTTCTATGTTAATTACAGGATGACACGTCAGGTGACTACAAAAGCGCTCTTCTGTCTCTCATCGGCTGCAAACATTAATAGCAATGAAAACTTCTTTTTTAAAAGATTGTTATTATTCTTGTTCCTTAATTGTTTCAGTTCACATTATTCAATCCGAAATATATAAATCTGTCGGTTAATCCTGTAAAATGACTTAAGTATTATATCACCTGAATAGTGAATAGTCTAAATGTTAACAAACTACTTAGAATACAAATCTACAAAATCCTATCTCAAACCAAAACAAACTAGCCATTAGCCAATGCATCACTTTAAACAGTGGGTTTTCACTAAAACACTGATCGAAAGGGCCATCTATGAATAAGCATTAACATAAAAAATAGTAGCCTAAAGCAAAGAAAAAGCGGGAAAATCCAAATTTGATCTAGAAGAAAGTTGTAAAGCCAGTTTTCGTTGATTGATTATACTTCCAATAATTACAAAATTAAACATCATATTTGAGAAATACGCTCACCCTTCTAAGGAAAATGGAGAATTGGAAGATAACATGATGGGACGACCAAAGCCAATTTTCTAAATTTAAAAATATGTTTAACAAGCAGGAAGAAACAGGTCACAGATTTAAACAGAATAAATATCCCCAGTATAGTGATGTTTCACAAAGCTACAGAGTTCCAATCGCTATTTCAACAAAAAAAATGTCACCTCGTTGACATTTTCATGTTTCTTTTAAAATAACGATGTCAGGGGAAATTACATAGCTTTTACAATGTGCTAGACTGCTAGCTAGTGGCATGGTGAGGTCGTTACGAGTTTGATTGAAAATTCCTTCCGAAATTAATACAATCAAGAATGAGATTCAATTACTGATGGCAATGCTAAACGCTACAAAAAGAACGTAAACAATTGGCAAAATAGTAAAAAGGCACAATATAGTAGCCCTTAAAAAAGATATAAATGTACCAAAGAGACATACTACATACGGTACGTCATTGGCTGAATCAAGACCGGTGGTTTGTGGGTCCCGATTTCTTGGACAATCTGAATTTCTTTTTGAGTTCCGATGCCTCAGCTTAGGACCGTCACGACTCCGCTTGACTCTCTGCTGCTGGTTCAATAATCTTAGGAAGATGGCTTCCTTCAAGGCTTCCTGTTCCATCTGTAAATTACTTATTTCCAGTGCAAGCCTCAATTGTTCGTTGTCATCTGCTGCTATCTCCCTGCTGAAGAATGTACAAAACTCATAAAGGTTATTCTTATGTCAGCTTTGTAATTGAAAAGTAAAATTTTACTTGTTTGGGATAACAGTGGCTACTGATGTTGTTTCTTCTATCTCTCTACTATTTATTATGTTTGGTGCTAGCATCGATTGTTGGTCCATCCGGTCTACTGGTTTTCTCCTGATGAAAGAGTCTGAGTGAAATTCTGAATTCTATCGGCTCTAAATAAAAAAGGAATTGGAATTTACATTGGTACAGAAGCCATCACAGTTTTTGATTCAGTTCTGTTCAGTCTGAGCAATTCTAGAACGTATTGATTTGTTGGCAGAACCCACACCACTCCATTGCTGTTGTTTTTGGGTGTGCACGTCCGACAGAAAGGGCACGTGATAGTGTCCCAGCGACGTAAAATCTAGGCAACTAAAATTGTATTGGATGCCAGAAATTTAAATCTTAAAAAAAACCTCATATACCTGGAAGCACTCGTGGCAAATGGTGTGGAAACATTGGAGAAATTTGGGTTTCTTAGTCACCTCGTCAAATTCGTAAAAACAAATTTGACAAGCAATGAGATCTTCATCCAACGTGTTGACTCTCATAGCCATTTTCAGCTATTATTTAAAGTTGGCAAATTGCACGAGGTCATCAGGTCACACACACACACAGGTCCGGACCACCGACCTTAACTTTTTGACTGAGTGTGATGACTCATGCGGCCATGCAGGTTGCCAAATCGTATTTTAAGGTTCAAAATAATTTTTAAGTCTGCCGGACGGCCGGAATCCTGGAAGCGTGTGATGCGCTCCTGCAGTCAACTTTAAGGCAACATAAAAATGGAGTGTTATTCGAAATAGAGAAAACATTGTAAAGAAACAAGGACGAAAAAGAGAGCTCGCAAAGTCGCAATCGAAGTGGGTTTGTAAACTCTATTATCGAAGGAACAAGTAACGTACCCTACACAAAAGGAAAAGGTTAGAACGTGAAATTCACCATTTTTCATTGAATTTCACATTTTAATTTTGACTTTTATTAATGGCAAAATTTGAATCACATTTGAAAAAACCACAATTCTTAGGAAGAACACGATGAGGAGGAAAACAGTTTACAAAGTTTACAAAATTCATATTTTGCTTTAAAATCATTATCAAAGATGTGGGTATCCGTTTGACTGTGTTATAAGATTAATTGCCGGCTGTGCTGTCCACTACTCCCAGCATTGCAGCCGGCCACGTTGACCTAGAAATCAGGTTGGCTTTTACTTTATTGATAACATTAATTTTCAAAATAACTTCAGAGACGGGTAAATTATATCAATTTTAGAATGTGCTAGATAGAGGCACGGTGCGGTGGTGACAAAAACCCCTAAAAATAAGAATCTCACAAACAAAGAAGAGAAATACAATTACTAATAACAATTCCAAGTGATGGAAAAAGAACATAAACAATTCCAAAAATAGAAAGAAGATATCATATGATAGCACTAAACAAAACAATATCATATATAGGTTAACACGGGACGAATCGACTGCGCTGTTAACCAAGAGAAATACAATTCCCAATGCAAAATGTAAGCGATACCATAAGAACGGAATCAATTGGCAAACTAGTAAAAAGGCATAGTATAATACCGATGAACACAGTAATAGAAACAAGAACATTTCATCAGAGGGCACGTCATTGGCTGAATCAGGCTCGGTGCTTTGTGGGATAGCACCGGCTGCTGCTACCGTATTCCCTTGTAATTCCCGATGCCTATCAGGACGACTCGGGCTGACTAGGCTCGGCTGACTCGACTCGGGTTGACTCTGCTGCTGGTTCAATAAGCTCTGGCGCATCGCTTCATTCAAGGCTTCTTGTTCCATATCTCTACAACTCATTTCCAGTGCAAGCCTCAATTGTTCATCCTCATCAGCTGGCTGTCTACCAAAGGAGATGCAAAATTCAGTGTCAGGTCAGTTTCATAACTTTGAAAAATCAAATCTTACAAGACGGCAGTATCTGCTGGTGTAGTAATCACTTGTTCCTGTTGCTGGTTCAGTAATCTCTGTTGCATGGCTTCAATCGCTTCCATCAAGGCATACTCCTCTTCTTCTGACTCCCTACCGAAGAAGTTAAAATCACAGAATCTTGTTAGGTTTCAAATTGAAAAATTGGATTTACACTGGCACTGCAGTAGTTGGCACAGAATTTGATTGAGCTCTGTTCACTCTGATCATTTCTAGAACATATCGATTGGTTGGCAGAATCCACTCTGCTCCATTATTGTTGTCTTTTGATGTGCAGGTCCGACAGAAAGGGCAAGTGATTGTGTCTTGTTGGCGTGCGGCCTAGCTAATAAAATTGTATTGCATACAACGAAATTCAATCATTTAAAAAACGTCAGACCTGGAAGCACTCGAGACAAATGGTGTGGGAGCATTGCAGAAATTTGGGTTTCTTATTCTGCTCGTCAAATTCATACAAACAAATTTGACAAGTAATGAATTCTTCATCCAAAGTGTTGACGTTCAAGTTAGCCATTTGCAGCTATTACTTGAAGTTGGTATAGTAAGATCTATTGCACAAAAGACAGGCTCGACTCAGACATTGATGTTTCCATGCACATGTGTTTGTGTAAGTGTTGCCAAAATTTTTAGTCTGCCAGGAATGTTACAAAAACCTTACAAATTCGACACTAGAATGCGACACTAGAACGCAACATTGAATTATGCTAATTTAACAAGTTAAATAATTCGCCTAAATAAATACAGACTGTTGTAGAGCGTCAACTATTTTTCTTTTTACTTTCTCGTGTCACACCGAAATTTCTTTTTTAAGCGGTATTACAAATAGTGAATTTAAAAGGTCTCCAGGGACCTATTTGACGGAATACGACAAAGGGAATTCTCGGAATCATTCATCGCAATTTTCTCATAGTATTCCCAAGACAATAAGACTGAAAAAAATAAATCTTTTAATTTTCAGTAAACTTTGACATTTTATCAATTTTCAAGAAATTAATTAATCAAAGTCAAAATGGGTTGGAAATTTCGCAAAAAATGTGGAACGCTTCACGATTTTGCGTGTCATCCTTGCGCAGGGGCCATGCTAATCTTCTCTGTATCGTTCCAATTTTAGTATATGTATTCCGTATGGAATACATCAATGTGACTCCCAACGACCGAATTTATACTCTAATCAGCCAACCCAAACCAAGGATGGCGTTTTATTAAAGAAACAAACGCCTGACGTCTGAGCAGATAAAGCCCTAAGCCGTTGTCTACAAGATGTAATCGGGAATCATAACCGTACAATTACAGCTCATTAATTCATTTTGTAGCATTTGATGTCGTTCACTTGAGAAAAGCGTTTCAATTTTGTAGAGAAACGCATACGGCCGCCGCGAGACTCCTCCCCCCGCTCTAGATCTCCTCTCAGCTGCCAGCGAGGAGGAGGAGCCTAACGAACCCTAACAGTTCAGTGTAGCGCTGTTGCGCTGGCAAGATTACATGATTATTTATTCGTATTTGATCTTCCCCGGCGCTTAATTACCTTCTCAAACGCTAAAAGTGCAGCTGTCAGCCATTTGGGCGAATTTTCAATTAATTTTGTATTTTGTCGAATAAAAATTGACAAATTAGTAAAAATATTACAAAAAAGCGTTAACATTGGGCTCGTTATTGAAATTAGAAACGAATAGACGAATAAAGAGCGAAAATTAATTATCTAAATAATTAAAAATCAATTAACACACGCTGTTTTGAATAGTCAATGTCGGAAAGAATTCTTTTATGTCATCCCATTGCCAGCAAATGCAATCGACTGATTACCTGACGTTTACCAAATGCTCTCATTAACGTTTCTAGGAAATAATTCTGAGAAAGGGGCTGATTCATTTCTATCTTTTAAATGGCCACTCCCAGCTGTTTGAAAAAGCTTTCATTTTGATCATCTAATTTGTCATTCAATGTTGGCTCAGCTGTACCAACATTGCTCAAATCCAAATTTCAAGAACGTCACTTGTTCCCGAGTCCCGACAGGTCTCTGGAGACTTAAAGCGAACAAATGTCAATTATTTTTAAAATGAGCTTATAATTAAAAGAAATGAGAAAGTCAAAAGTAGTTTTTGTTTTTAAAAATTTTTATTTCACACTGACTTTTTTTTATTCAAATTCGATTGTGTTCTATGGCATCATTATGACTCACCGTTGAGGTCGATTGTTTAAAGCCATATACGTCGACGGCGTCGTAATTCTTCCTATTGTTATCAGACCGGGTGTCCGAGTCTATGTACCTAAATCCGCATCCGCATTATAAGCTCAACAGTACACTGACTCAAGTACCCCCCCCCCCCCATAGATATCAAGGAGAAATCCCGTTATAATCCTTCCTTGGCCTATAGTTATTCCTTTCATCTGGCTGTTATTTCTTGTCATATTCCGACGCAAATTAACTTGTCACATTACAGACTATGGCAACTATAATACCCTGTTATGGTTTATCTAGAGTCGAAAGGAAATGAATGGTTGGTATGTGTGTGGTCATTTGACTTATTCGGGTTGCACTTGGTACTTTCCAGATGATGACATAAATAAAAGTCTAATCATCTTTAATACAGCGATAGGAGATGAGCGATGACAGAAACGACACGGAACTTGACGATTTAAAAGACGACAGACGTCCAGCTGAAAGACGCAGAACACACCGGTCTGCCGGTCTAGTAGTTTATACAAATTGAAATAAAAATCTAATTAGAAAATGCAGGTCAAAGTGGCGATCAAGACGTTGGCATTTATGGGCCTTTTCATCTTCGCAGCGGCCGATAATTCCTTATTGCAACATCCTTCATTCAAGGTATAATCAATTAAAAAATAATAATGTACCAAAGTATCGATAAAAATCTAATTCTTTTAGGCTGTTTCACTTGAACTGTCAACTGAAGTTACCAGCGAATGGACTCCGACAGCCAATTGGGAAACATCTTGGGCGTCAACCGACATCGATCCATCAACTATTAGCACTGACAGCACTCGGCCCGTCAGCACTGTAACGATCGGGCCGGACATTTGCGCCAACGAGTCGAGCGACGATTACATTTTCCCCAATCCGGAAGATTGCACTACGTTTTACCTGTGCTCAAATGGAACCCCTTATTTCTACGTAAGTGATGTCATTTTCCATTGGCGCCAACTTTTGAATTATGAAATGAAATTATTTCTAAAACAAAATTATTATAGAACTGCCCTAGCGGACTGGTTTACAACGACGCCATCAATCAGTGCGACTATCCCTACAACGTGTCACCACCCTGCAATATTTAAATAACAGAAATACAAATGTCAATTAATAAAAATATTTAAAAAATATAAAAAAATGAATTTGAATATTCTTAATTTCGTCATTTTAGAATTATAGAACAAGTCGTAATCCTTTTGATACCTGAATTAGATTGATTTCTCCACTGTGAAGTAATTCGATCTTTATTAAAGACGAATATAGCCACATCTTATCCGATAGAGTTACTTCATCCTGTCTTTCTTCATTGGAAATGGTATGCAGATTTGAGTCGAAAACCCTTGACCGTCTGGTACACCAATTGCCTGTGCTAAAATCAGCGGAATGTAATACAAAATGCATAAATTAAATTCGACGCCATCGGCGCTTTGGCTGACGTTCAATATGGTATATAAATAAGAGCATTCGCCAGTACAGTGATATAGACATCGTTCGACTCTGCCTGCAGCTGACAAGGACTTTCTGATAACTCATTAACTTTAATTACAAGTTCCTTTTGGCCAACATGCAGGTAATACTTAAAATAATCACTTACCTCAAATTTTTTATTTCCACTTATATTCAATTGAATTTGGATAGAAATATTTCATCGCTGTGATGGTGCTGGTGGCCGCTGTGGCTTCATCCGACTCAATCGGCAAGGTTGTCGATTCGACAGCAGGATCGAAATCTCCTGTGAATTACCGGATCAATTCGTCCCGATTCCGCCGTCAAGATTCGCCTTCCACCACGTCGACCGTTGATGTTCCCGTCATCGACGCCGCCGCTATTCAATCGACGTCTGTCAAAAGCGTTCAGGTTTAAAATTTGAACGAACAAATTTTCGCGCCAAATTTAAAATTTTTAAATTTCAGACGTCTGAAAATGGAATCGAAACATCGGCGGCGACAACGCCACTGACCAGACAGGGAGGACTTCCGATTCCGCTTCCGTTTTCTCCGCACTGCATCCACAACAACAACTGCGCCTTCATCGGCCTGGAGCTCTACATCATCATCAACATCCTGGACCCGTTCACGTGCGGAAACATCCTCTGCGCCGGCGACACCCAGTGCACCCATTTCACTCACGACCCGCACCGCAACGGAGGCACCTGCACCCTGCACAAAGCCCCCGGATCGACTGGCGGCTGGTCGACTCCGACTCCGCACAACAGTGGCATCACCTGCGGGCACATCCCCAAACGATCCTGCGGTGCCGGATCGCTCCTGTCGCTCTGCCTCGGCTTGGATCTGGGCATCCTCTAAAAGCTGCTGCCGCTCGACCAGAAAATGTTTCCAAATTATTTTGGGTCCCCGTGTATTCTCGGTTAATTGGGCTGGATATTCAATCAATAATTAAATGGCAATAGATCATGATATATAAATAACAGCGGGAAATTTAAACTACTTGAGAAAAAGTTAAAATGGCGGGAAATTCAAATTTGTTACTGACAAGTCGAGAAAGGGAACGGCATGGGCTTGCAGCCGGAAACGAAAATGGTTTTCGTGCTGCTGATGACCGTGACCGTTTTCGTCGACGTCGTTGTCACATCGGAGGAATTGGCAGGCGTAGTAGGTATGATCGAACCCAGGACGCTCTTAATCAAGGCAATCAGAGCTGCCATTCCCGTTTTCAGAGCCTTCTGCTCGACGTCCGTTGCCGACACGACGGAAGGCTGGATCACATCGGAATGTGTGGGGAAGAATGATCCCAGCCAATAAGCCGGCTGATAATCGATTGGCTGATGATTGGATTTGAACGGCCTTACAGTCGGCTCCACCCTTCAGCAATAATTGGATTTTTTTAAAGAGTTAACTATATAAGACATTAGAGTTAATTATTGGGTGTCTACTTACTGATAAGTCCTGGTAGGATTGAAATATTGGACGAGTTGGTTGTCGACGTCGTCGTTCAAGGCGATGTAGGCGGGGACGTCGATCCAGTACTGGCGTCGGCGTCGGCAGTTGGTCAGGGTGCTGGAAGAGACGCCCGTCGCCATGCTACCGCAAACTGCGTTGGTCGTCGTCGTAATCGTCGTAGTCACCTGTAAACATTAGAAATTGTACAACAAAAGTGATCAAGGAAAATTTGAGCCAACTGTTGACGTATACTGTTGTTGTTGCAGCAGAGACGTTGGCGACGGCCGTGAGGCTGGCCAGCAGGAAGAAAAGGATCGACGGACAGCAGGTCTTCATTTTGAATCGATGTGGAAGAATTTGCGGAAGAAAATCGAAAATTCGAGTTGTTGTTTTAGTCGTTGACTCTCGAACGACTGCCGTGTCAAAAGCTGGGCGATCTTCGTTTTTATATCAAGGACGGCCCATCCCGAAATGATTCGGAGATGAGACCGGTTTCGTTTTAATTTCCTCGACGTTAAATTCAACGAGTAAATGTTTCTATTAATAGAAAAATGGGGGTCTAGCGAAATTGATCTTATCACATTGGCGACCCCATCACCCGGTCCTAATAGTCACCTTAAATGGCCATGTGCTTGAAGAGCAAGTGCAATCGCCCAGCTAAAAATAAACTATATTCAACCCGTTCAAAAGTTCACATTTATTTATAGCTGAATTTACAATGGCAATAGTCGTTTGATTATGTGCATAGATTTAGTTGAAATTGGTCTCCTTTGGTAACGAGGGACGATTATACGATATTTATAGTATGTGACGGCCCGCTGTTAAAAACTCTAGTCAGCGTTAGATTCGTTACATTTTGACCGACTCAAATTTGACACTTTAAGTTTGAATTGACGCCAGAACGATAAGAAACGAAATAAAATTCTTTAAAAGCTGCACTTCCTGATGGGATATTAGATAAAAGATGTGACACTTTTGTCGTACAAAACTTTTTGAACCCGGTTTGTGTTGAAAGAATTGACACGTTCGCTAGACCCCCTTCATTCCTATCCTTTGGCGGCCCCGCCCATATTCGTCAGAGATTTAATAATCCGGTTATAGATGTCTAAATGGCCAAGGTTGTTATATATATACAAGAACGGCTTCTAATATGTTAATTGTATACCTGCAATCTTTAGTTTTGTACGACTACGTGGCTAAATCCCACCCTCATAAAACAATTGCTCAATTACTCGGATAAAATTCGGTGTAATCCCAAAGAATAATGAATAATAACGAATCAAATCTGCTATTTGTAAAGCTAACTATCGTCGCATTAACTTTACGATTTATCAAATAATCCACTCGCATTTGATAGACATTAATACCTGGCGCGGTGGGTTATTTATGGACTAGGAGAAGAAGGTGATTGCATGTCGAGGACTTGGCGGACCATGTCTCCAAATGGATACTCGTAAGTGCGGATGTTGTTCTCGTCGAAGACGGGAGTCTTGTTGTAATTGGGATCCACTGTAATAACAATTCATCAAAACACAAATTTTCATTACAAGATAAAAATGGATTTGAATTTATACATCATCACAAATCACTCACGGTAACTGCGGTGACTCATGAGCAAATGGATGATATCCAAATGGCGCCAATCAAATTTCAGATTCTTGTAGAGACTCATTGAAACACTTGTGTCAGCCCCGAAATTATTTTTCACGCGATGGATCAAATGCGGTTTCGGCAACAGGATTTCAGTCGTTGGCCGTTCTCCCGCATTGTAGTACCTGCAACAACAAAATTGAATAAAGAAAGAAGTTGCTATAGAAAATTAATTGATACCATCGATCCGAATGATAATTGGCCTTGTAAGATTCCAGCCAGAGTTTGATGAAACGGGAATTCTTGTGTGCAATGAGAGTTTGGGTGCCCATGAATTGCTTCTCGTCCCAGTTGAGGGCGCACTCGAATTTGCGGTACTTGTCCAGCGAGCGGATGACGAAGCAGTCGTTGTCCAGGTAGATGCCGCCGTATTGCATCAGAACACGGATGCGTCCGATGTCGCTCCCGTGGTGGAACCGCCATCTGTCGCTCAGCTTCTGGCCGAAGATTTCCGTCGGAGCTTCGAGGTACTTGACTCGAATGCGGGACCAAAGTTGCTCGTCTTTCCTCACCCAGTCCCAGTACTTGCCGTCGTAGGTCACGTTCTTGATGTTGGTGTGGAAATAAAAATGGTCCGGCCTGTGGTTGCGCATCGCCGCTTTTAAAACGACGTAATCGACGAAATTGAGTTCGAATTTGTTGAAGCGAATAAAGTGGATGATGTTGGGGACGATGTAGCGGTCGGCTCCCGTCTCGTTACTAAAATCATCGGTAAACTCAATTAAGGTTAGATCTTTGTTGTTTGGTTGTTTGATGACGAAATTGAAGAAGAAACAGCAGACGATGATGAAACCAGCCATCACCGACAATCGACGACGAACACAAAAGAGCATAACAAATTAATATTCGATTAATGAAATATCTGAAAGGTATAAAATGAGACTAGGTGAAAGAAGACGTGAAACACACGTGTGTCAACTGGGTGCATCCCCACACAAGAGTGAAGCTTGTCGCCGTCTAGCCGCTCTAAAAGCCCAAAAAGATTTCGCTGCAAATAAAAAAGGGCAGCACTATCTAGTACTTGATTAACGACGACATATAACGACGTTAAAACCATAAAACTAGTCGAGATGCGCAGTTCAAAACGAACACAACAACAAAAATCTGAAAGAATGAAATCTCTCTATGCAAATAATCAATTTGTGTAAAGACCTTTAGACTTAAAGCCCTTACAGCTCACTTGAACGAATTAAAATGTTTCGGGGGCAATGGAGTAGATGACGGGACAATTGTGGCTGACTAGCAGGACGTATTCCTGCGTCGAATTCTTGTAGGCCGTTTCGTTGAAACTCAATTTGTTCCAAACGTGGACGCCGACGACTTGATTGGTAATCCAACTGGGCGCACCAGTTTCATTGGCCGGCCTTTGACTGAAAAACGATTGCCAATTGCTCCAGTGGATGGGAGAAAATGTCGAAGTCGGAAGGACACCAAACCCTCGGCAACTGACGTAGTTGATGGCATTAAAATTCTCTTCTTGGCAAAAGATTTTCATGACCCGCAGCACCAAATCGGGTCCGTTGTGCGTCCACATGTTTTTCCTAAAGAAATTTAATTTTAAAATCAAATGAATTTCAAGATGATTTAAACAAAACAAACAAATGAAAAGGGTTTTTTACTTGTAATTGGTAGGGAAATCGTTGACGGCCAGTTGCGTAATGGGATGACCGTAATCTGCGTGAATGATGCCGTTGGCGAAATTGGTGGCCGATGCGGCGGTGATAAAATTACGGTAATAAGTGACGGGCCGGACAGAGATGATGTCCAGGTCGAAATAATATCCGCCATACTTGTGCAGAGTCAAGAAGCGGAGGCCGTCGCTGAGATGGGCGACGTGGTACGGCCCTGTCCGCCAGTCTGTGCAGTGGAACCATTTGTCCATCGACGTGCCGGCCATGAACTCGTCCAAATCGACAACGATGAATTGAATATTTTCGTATTTTGATTTTAACTTTTCGACCGTTTCGGTCAGCACTTTGCTTTTTTTAATTTGTTTCTTATGTCCGTCGTCCATGAAAAGGACGTTGATGGTCAAATTTGGATTGTGAAAGGCCAGCGACTCGACGGCGAAGGCCTGGCGGATGTTCAGGGCTCCACTGCCGGACGTTTCGATGAAAAAGGCGTTTTGCCCGTCGCTCTTCAATTGGTTTAAATCACGTGGAGACGGACAAGACGTGCAATTGGGTCGGCCGCAAATGTCTTTCGAATAATCGGGAGACTGGCAACAGGTCCGTCGATCAATTTTCCGATTGGACGCCATCAATGGGTCGAATTTCCTCGTTTGAACGAAATTTAGCCAAACTGACACGACTTGCTGGTTGGAAACAATGGCCGAATAGATCCAGTAGATGAGGAAACAGGTAATGACGAAGTAACCCAGGCGGAAACGTTTCGAATTCAACGACGACAAAATTGTCCAAAAATGGACACCGACCGAATTGCAAAGTGACGCCATTTTTTAATTAATCCAACCTAGAGAAAAAATATAGAATGGCACCATTACACAAAACCTGCACAAATAAGTGAATATGTGGGCAGACTGTCTGGTATACCAAGAACATGTCAAATGACTGAGAACGTAGCTAAACGTGTAGCGTATCGTCATTCCGTGTCCCAGCATGTTATTCGGCGCAAATGGCCTGGGCATCACAGCAAATTTGTCTCCATTTGACAGGAACAGTAACACCTAGTAACACATGGACAGGCCATGATAACGAAGCGATAAGAGCCAGTAGATGGTCCGCCATCTGCGTTCTATTTTGAAAAAATGGGGAAAAAAAACAAACAAAAAAAAACACATTTAGTTTCATTTAGTCTGGGTAGGGATAGCAGGTGCGTTTGCATCCGACAATTGACAACATATTTTTTTCAAAATGAAACCATAAAACCCCATAGAAAATACAATTTTGAATCGCCCATCCCCTGTCTCAATTTGTCCTTGGCCATCAAATGATTTTACTTAAGTCGGAGAACGGGAGAGAATAAGAATCGGGAAAATTCTTCAAGGTTAGAGAAAAATGTGGTCGTGACTAACCATTTTTCATACCCCCCCCCCCTCATATTCTGTCACAAAAATCACGGCCCTCTCCCCCCAAAATTCGACATTTTAGCGAGTGGTAACAGCGTGCTTATTGCCACATATAAGCAATAGCAACATTGGCTAATATTTGGCATATCGACATAACCACGCAATCAAATAAATTAACGTTGCAAAAGTCCCTTTTTAGTCAGCGTGTTAGATTGCTGCCTTCAATTTAAAATGCTGTATGTGCTATACTTAGCTAATATGCAAATACTTTGCAATGGTCAAATCCACTGTAGCTGCGACGTATAAATAAGACACCGGAGTCTAATCGAATCCATCCGTCCACTAGCCTCCTCCTCCTCCAGTCGTCTTGATTATTTCTCCCAAGAAAACTTAAAAAAAATGAAGGTAATATAAAATCTAATTCAATTCATTTAAATAAAATTTTGAAATTCATACCGCTGTGTGTGTTTAGGGACTGTCGATCTTGGCTCTGATGATGGCCGCCACCGCCTGTGTGCTGGCCCAAGAAGAATCAAATGAAGTAAAATTAATTATCTTTTATTCATTCAAGTCTTGATCTATTATGAATAACAATTATTTGTGAGACAGGCTGCAATGTTGGGCATAGCGGACGAAACGGCCGTAGTCGACGATAAAGCCGCCAGCGACGCTGCTGAATTTAAATGCGTCAATTGCCACCCTCATTGCCCTCCCAGTTGTGTTAAGCCTACTCCTCCCCATTACAATCACCACCATCATCCTTATCACTGCCCTACCTGCCCACCCAGACCCACTTGCCCCACGTGCCCACCCAAACCCACTTGCCCCACCTGCCCACCTCCAATTACCTGTCCACCCCCACACACTTGCCCTCCTCACCATTGCCCAACTTGTCCTACTTGCCCCACACATCCCCCTTGCCCCACTTGCCCTACCAAGCCACCTTGTCACACTTGTCCTACCCATCCTACCCATCCTACCCATCCTACCCATCCTACCAAGCCTCCTTGTACCACCTGCCCGACAAAGCCTCCCTGCCTCAAGCCTCATCCCACTCTGATCGGAGTCTGCCTGGATGTGGATATCGACCTCGGCAAGTAAAAAGGAGGATCGAAGACGACCAAAAACGAATCCGGCGGTTCCAGCAGCAACGACGTCCTCGGCAGATATTACAGCGTCCATTGTAGTGTGATTAGATTCGTCTTTTTCATTTCTTTCTGGTTTGTGTTCTGGTCCCTGTGGGTTTCTTTCGTGTCGGTCAATAGTGGATTATAGTTAACTCCGATTGAAGCTCGGCAATTTTGTATGTGTGGAATACCCTAAAGAAAAGGCAATAAAAGTACGATGGATATTAAAAATCATTTTTGTTTATCGTTTGATGTTAGAGAGCATAAAACAGTAGAAGATTCTAAAATTATCAAGTGATAGAAATCTTGATTTACTTTTTTTAGAAAGTTGAATGTTTTGTGTTCTTTTTGGTTTAAAAAGTGAAACAACAATTTCAATTGATAAAATAATATTTCAGAATGGAAATCGAGTAATCTATCTAATTAGACAGCATTACGTATTAGATTCAAACAGGAATGATAATAATAGGAAGTAAGGAAATTGCCAAATTGGGAAAACCGGAAATGAATTTTGGGCCACAATATGCTTTCGTATAAAAGAATCGATAATCGCAACTTGAACGTGACATCTGCGATGGGCTGCCAACTAAAAGATACACCAATCAATCGGCACAATTGAATTAACCATAAAACATTTAAGGAATTTTCTCTTAATGGGCAAGACCATAGATGCAAGAATGAAGCTTCACTATTCAAATAGCATTTTCTTTTGCTCGTTAGGTAACAATAATTCCAATGCAGATTGATCCATCAACTGACCCTCTAAAATCCCGAGATAATAATAGAAAATTACTTCGAAATCATTCTTTCTCAAACAAACGTTAGAAATCGACAAGGCCCTCGTCTGGAAATATTTCTGTCAAGCCCTTGACTTTGAATATTCCCACAGTCAATATCAAAGTTGAAATGGCCGCTGGCGTCGATATTCCAACGATATAAAAGACACCACCAATCGGACAAATGAAACACACACCGCTGACTCTTGCAGTTGACAATCTCAGTGCATCAATAGCCAACATGCAGGTAAAACTATTTCCCTAATGAATCTAATTAAAATTAATTCGTTGTTACCGGCAGAAATATTTCATTGCTCTGATGCTGATGGCCGTCGCATCGGCAACTCTGGATGCCACCGGCAACAAAGACGCCGATGCTGTCAAGAGCGATTCATCCGCACCGGTGAAATCCGTCGCTAATTACAGGACCGACCAACGCATCCGCCGTCAGGCAGCCACACCCCTCACTCCCAACGTTCCGGTCATCAACGGCGCCAACATTCAATCCACGTCTCTAACTCGAGTTCAGGTAACAAATCTAATTTCTAATAATAAAAGAATTAATTGAATTATTCCGGAAAACTTATAAAAAGGCACCTGAAGTCAAGACATTGGCGTCGCAATTGGCGGACAACAGCGTCGATTCCAAACCGGAAAGCGGAAGCACCAAACAGGTGGGCGGACTTTTGGGCGGAGTCCTGGGCGGTCTGCTGCCCAATTCTCCACAGTGCGTCTACAACAACAACTGCGCCTTCATCGGATTGCAATTGTACGTCGTCCTAAACATCCTGGATCCGGTCGTGTGCGGAAACGACGTCTGCGCCGGCGACGCCCAGTGCACCCACTTCACCCACAATCCAGTCACCGGCCAGTGCATCCTGCACAAAGCGCCCGGAACTGGCGGCGGATGGGCCACCACGACTCCGACTTCCGTCGGATCCGTTTGCGGGCACATTCCCAAACGATCCTGCGGTGCCGGATCGCTCCTGTCACTCTGCCTCGGCTTGAATCTGGGCATCTTGTAAATTTGTTGTCGTCACCTGCATGGAAACGATAATAATTAGACACGAGCTGCCGTCAAAAGTTGAATTCTAAAATGGTTTAAGGACATTTGTTGATGCCGAAATTGGCGGGGAATACAAATTCTTATGTTGGAAACAAAACTGAAATTGCTTTCATTATTATTCGTGGCTCTCATCATACAATTATACAATTATTCAAATCTAAACTTTAGAACGAAACGGTCTTTTTCCTTTGTTATATGTTGGACAGAGTTTGAGATATCAAATCGTGTTAAATTGAAAGAGTAAAAAACTAAAAAAATATTAACTATATCAACTCTCCTCAATTGACATTGCATTGGACCTTGATCAAGTTGGAAAGAGAAATAAATGAAACTATTAGACACGGTGAAAATGATTGATGAGACATGGGCTGAACTCGAAATTGACTACGAATTAAAAAAAAAAAAAAACGACGATGAAAACCAATTCACTTATTCCCCAGCACTATAGCCGTTGACTATCATTGATTAATTACAGTAGGCTATAATGAACTGGCTGACGTCCTTGAATGCCTTTTTAAAACAAAAGGCTACTAAGGCAAACAGAGTTCATTTACAGAGTTTGCTGCAAGACTGAAAGAAACTGTGCAAGCCATACGCCAAGGTTGGACGCATAGCATTTCGCCAGCAAATGCACGAATGCAAGTTCATTTCAAAATACGGAGTTAATGCATTTAAACAAATCGATACATACCGTCTCCTCCTCTCAAAAGTATAAAGGCAAAGTCTTTGGCCATTAGAAAGACACAGTCTCACACAGCCGAACAATCTCCAACATGCAGGTAAAAATCCTATATACTAAAACACACTCAATTCTAAATTTAGTTAAATCTAATTGATAATTTGTATACAGAATTACTTCCTTGTCCTGATACTGGCGATCGCTTCCGCCAACACTCTGCTGATGGATGAGGAGCCCATGGATTTCTCCCGTGAACGCCGTCAAGTCCCTTCGTTCGAACAGGAGCCGGAAGTGATTGATCCATCGGCGGCCAGCACATCGGTGGTCGATCCATCGGCGGACAGTACATCGGTGGTCGATCTGGCAGCCAAGCAGGCCCTTCCATCGACGTCCCAGCACAACTCTGAGGACTGCGTCTACACCAACAACCGGATGTTCCTCGGCTTGGTCCTCTACGTCCGGATCAACGTGGCCAGCGCCTTGGTGTGCGGCAACACCATCTGCAGCAGCGATCCCAGGTGCACCCACTTCACGTACAATCCCAACGTCGGCGGAGGTACTTGCACGCTGTGCAGTCAGCCGGGATCGGGCGGCACCTGGTCCGTTCCCACTCCGCCGTCGTCTCACATCGTTTGCGGTCACATCCCCAAACGATCCTGCAATCCCAATGCTCTCATTTCCATCTGCCTCGGTCTCGATCTTGGCCTCGGTCTCGGTGGTCTCTTGGGTAAAAAGTAAAACCTGCTGGAAAATGATTAGAATTTGAACTGGACAGGATTTTAACTGGTGGAGGGTTTAGTCTTTGTTACTATAATTCTGATGTGAAGGATTTGTTGTGTCAAAGAGAATAAACGGAATATAATATCAAATTCTTATTTTTGATTTTCCTTTGCTCAAAAAGTAATAAAAGTGCATAGACTAAATAATTATAATGCATGACAGTTGATGGGGAAATCACGTAAAGTAAATTCATATGACAATGTTGATTTCGGGCTGTATCTCGTTTAGCAATATTTGGCCATGAAACTTTCAACGGTGTCTTTCCGTACGTATTAATGGAAATGTCCACCAGGAACAATCGACAAGATGAACGACCCAATTGCACATCATCTACAATATCGAGCCTATATAGTCAGTTTGATAAGATATTCACGAAATTTTCCCTTGCGTGAAAGAAAAAAGGATAACTACCAATGTAACCCTAGCAGAGTGTTCAGCATATCAAATTAATATAAGTTGCTACACCTGAATCGAACGTTAATTGTAATGCTGGAATGCGAGTGTTGCCATCAAGTGTTTGGCAACGAATCTATAATTGTCTTGTTCGTACCCCAGAATGTCTCAATTATCCCGAGCTGATTTGGGAATGGAATGCACAGCAGGATCGATTGACTTGCGACAGCAGCCAACGATGACGCTTCGTCGTTTCGCAAAGGAAAATCACGTGACATTGGCTACGCAACAATTCAAATTGTGCACCTATATAAACCAGAAGTACTCGAGTTGATCTCTATCAATTCGCCGTCTTCTCCTCCAGTTGGTAGTCAAAGTTTCCAGTCGCTCCTCAAAAGAATTCCCCAAGAAAAACCTAAAAATGAACAAGGTAAAAAGGCTCATAACTTTTAATTGAAATTGAAAATAGAATTTCATCTTGTATGGCGCAGGGTCTGTCAATTTTCGCCCTGATGATCGGAGCGGCTCTTTTCATCGCTCAAATGCCATTCCATTCGGAAGCAGCACCCGTCGACGAGCCCCAGTTCCTGTCCATCGACGTACATATAAATTCCATCACACATTCCATAGAATTTGATTTGAAATATTTACCATTTTCCTTTTTTTTTTAATGATTCAGTTGGCGGATATGATGGAAGATGGTCTTACCACACCTTCACCTTTAGAAGATGAGTCAGTAACACTGGCGACAGACGTTGAGGATGACCGATGTCTTACCTGCCCTACTAAGACCACACCCCATCACACTAAACCTACCACTAAACCCACTCACCCCACCAAGAAAACCAAGCCAACCACTAAACCCACTCACCCCACCAAGAAAACCAAGCCAACAACTAAACCCACTAAACCCACTCACCCTACCAAGAAAACCAAGCCAACCACTAAACCCACTCACCCTACCAAGAAAACTAAGCCCACAACTCGTAAGCCGTGCCCCACCGTCTGTTACCCTCATCCAGTATGCCCTCCCTGCCAGCATCCCGTTGAAGATGAAGTCGAAGTGGCTGCCGATGATGATGACGCAGTTGTCGAAAAAATCGCCCCAGTCGTGGATTTTGAATGAGGCAACCGAACTTGTTGGAAGCTTTCCCCGGTTGAAATGTTTGAATGCGTAATATTATATTCTATAATAGATTTTTAGATCGTTATCTGGACGCTATGAATTGGAAGCTAAATTTCAGTTTCATTTCGCTTTTTGCTGGCCCAAAAAACAAACCAATGGCTCTATTGATTTATGATTTTTGACTTGGCGAAAAGTGAATAACAATAAACCTATTCAAATTCTTTAACTCGATATTTAAATGATTTAATTAGAGTCTGGTCGATTCGATTATAGTGAATGTCAGTTGCTTAGTAAAAAGTGGCAAGAGAAGTTCAAGTCAAGTGCCTAGCTCAGGATTAATCGCACTACAACACCAAACAGTTCAGATAGGAAGATTACAGATAGATTTGTCCTACCTTTAATTAAGCCTGGGAAATACAGCTAGGCATCTGCAGTCAACACTCCATTCCCAGTATAAAGTTGAATCCACCAGGCAGGATCTGCAAAAGGGGGGTCCTCGTGAATACACCCACAGGACATTCTTGATAACAAAGGGGAAGAACTCGACCGACATCGAACAGTTTATTCTCCAGTGGAACAGGATGCTGTTATAGTCTATATGAAAAATTGGTTTACGAAAAACATTTGCAGAAAAAAAAGTCACGAATCATCATAAAATATTTAGCAGGTCACAGCAATCAAAGTAGTAACACAAATCAATCATTTACCCAAACGCTGACACTGAAATTGTGATACCAGCATGAGCCAGAACTGGCATGCTGTGTTGTTACGATAGCTGGCTCAGGCCTCATTATCTGCACAAAGGAAAAGGTTACCATAATGCAAACAAAGCATCCAAGCATCGAAAGGTGGCTTTCACATGATAAATGCTAGTCAGAAAGTAACTTGACAAGATTAACTCTGCTAATTAAGACCCCATAATCATTCTTGGTTTTATTAACTACCTGCAAACAGCATGGTGTGGAGAGCATGGCGAGTGGTAAGTCGTAACACCCAGCCGGCAGCCGGAAACCGCCATGGAGTCTCTTTTCCAACATGGACACATGGCACACGGAAAGAGAAAGAAATCTAAGCAGACGACACTTGTCTTCTAATTTGCATGATTAAGAATAAGATATCGATAGAAATGAAACAAATGATTAAAAATCGATTCGATAAAAAATTAAAATCTCCAGATAATTACTTCTACAGGAATAATGAAAAATTCTAAAAATGCAAGTATATAGTTAATTAAAAGTAACAAGTTTGGTTTTTTAGCTTATAAATAGATTTATATAGAGCCCAGCAATCGAGCGATGATTCATTGCCATGAAAGGTATTATTATAATGTGCGGTAGATGGAGCTGTCAATCATGAAAGTCAAATATTCGGACATCATGTCTATGTCAGTGATGAACGACTAATTGAATTCCGAAATCTCGTCGGGTCCATTGGTGCACTTCGATGTTGATTCAGACTTTTAATCTGTTCCAGAACCGGAGTCGACCTCGGTGTATACTGGAATGCTTTCACGGAAACTATAAGAGAATTGGTTCACACACGTATACACTGCCAAATGAAACGCCATTGGTCTGATTGAATTGATCGTCATCCCTTTCGCAATGACCAAATGAAAACGTCAAATGTGTATAACATCCACCAAGGCCAAAATCAGAATTTACTACAACTACCTAATTCGACAGAATATTGCACAGCATGCAATTGGACCATATGGTATATATAAAAAGACGGTTTCAGCAATCCGGATTCCGCACGGACCCTATAGTGTGTATAAATAAGACAAGTTGGCAAAGGACATCCAGGTATCATTCGTGGCTACTTCTTTGATCCGAGTCGACTGTCTGATTTAACTTCCTGAATTAACTATAGAAGAAAAGAAAAGATGAGTAAGGTATAACATATTTCAAATAAGAATTAAATCTATTAGTTAAATGGACAGTACATTTGGTTTCAGTTGTGCTGGTGGTTGCTCTTCTTGTTGGTAGCTACCGGCGATGACGTCAGAGCGGAAGTCAATCCGGAAGAACTACCGGAAGTGAAAACCACTTCCGACGATTTGGCCAAATCGGAAGCAAAGTGCGTCATTCCGCCGACCACCAATCGGAATATTCCGTCCGTCACCTACAGCACCAATTGCGATTTCTGCGACCACGCCCTCTACACTGTGACGTGCATCCCCAACGCCTTCGCTTGCGCCGCCCTGTGCGCCGGCGACCGGCTCTGCAGCCATTTCACGTACATTGGCATTTTAAACCGCGGGACTTGCCGGCTGAAAAGCGCCTTCGGCTCCGGAGGCTCCTGGGCCTCATCCGTCAAGGCCCCGTCGCCTTACATATGCGGATACATTCCTAGTCGAGCCTTGGTCGATGTATTCCTCAACATTTGCGTGGGGATGGACATAACCGGAGTCGTCCGTCGCTGAAACACTTTTTCATTCATCAATTATTATTTTTTTTTAATTATTTCAAATTTCTAAATGGGCAGGAAATAAACTTTAGTTTTAAGTCAAGGCCTTTTTGTAACATTGTGGGTGGGTTACGTAATTTTTTAGTTTTTAGTTTTTAGTCCTGGAGGCATTTTGCTTCGCAACAAAGAGATGGGGGTTACATCATTTAGTTTTATAGTAGAGTTACGTAACTTAAATAATTAACCTGAATAAAGCAAACGTCCGGCATGTAATAGAACGGCCTAAGTCTGAATGATAAAATCAGATAAGTGAATGATCCCATTATTTGTCTAGCATCAACATCCGTGTATATTGGATTGCTAGATAACACCTGAATTCTCTTTGACGTCATAAATGGGTAAGGTGTGGGGGTGCGTGATTTGGCCTTTTCCATTTTTACAAATATATAGAACGGGCCTGATTAGCGAGCGCGGATAAGACGGGCGAGAAAATGGAACACTTTTTTAAATTTATGATCCTGATGTTGAAATGTTTGACACCTGGGCATTTACATAATCAGTGTGTGAACGATAAAACGACTTTTAACATGTATAGAAGTTGCACACGGGAGTGTAGAGTTTATTTTTCTTTTCCAACGTTATGGAACGTGTTGGAAAATTCGTCTGCTGGATTCTGTTCGGAATTGTGCTGACTCTGTTCTTATTCCATCCGGCCGATTGCATCCAGCCCGTAGTAGTCAAACACAATTCCAAATTGATTTCGGCGTTGATCAGAAACCCGAACAATTGGCCAAGGCGGAATCTTAATCCGCACAACGGAATTCGACCACCTTCCAGATTGAGAAGAGACATCCGCATCGGATTCATTGACGGTAATTTCGATTAATAAAATAATAATTAATCAAATAACAATTAATCAAATAATAATTAATCAAATAACAATTAATCAAATAAAAATTAATTAAATAATAATTAATCTAATTTTATGTTTGTGTGTTTATCGTTCTAAAATTGTTTGACAGATGTCGACAGAGTTTGTGGTGTGGGCAATCCGCCGGATGACAATTCCTGGATGAGGATCGTCGGCGGAGTGGAGACGGCCCCCAACGAGTTCCCGTGGCAGGTGTTTCTCGTCCTGGAAAAAGCCAATCATCAACTCTTCTCTTGTGGCGGCAGTTTGATCAGCGACAGGTGGATCCTAACCGCCGCCCACTGTCTAGAAAAGTAACTTCAAATTCTTTTTGATTTAATTCGAATAATTAATGACGTAACATATGTTCAATGTCCAAGTGTCGCTATCGTTCACGTCACTTTGGGGGCCCACAATGTCGACGACGACCAAGAAATCCACCAGGAAAATTACAGGAGCCGCGATTACTACATCCATCCTGATTGGGACTCCAACACTCTTCAAGGTGACATTGGTCTCATCCGGCTTCCGCAATCCATCGACTTTTCAGGTATATTAATTATAATCTTGATTGTGCAATAATTATAATTGTAATAAACATTTTAGATTACGTCCGGCCGATTTGTTTGGACAGCCCGTCCGAGTCCCTCAACGATTACGTGGGTGAAACTGTCGTTCTCACCGGATGGGGTCTATACAGTGACGGTAAAACAAATGATTCAAATTAATTCATAATTAAACTTAGAATTACAATTCATTTAAATGCAGAAGGTGGCGGCACGAGTTCAGTCCTTCGCAAAACGTCCGCCGAGGTGATCACGAACCAGGAGTGTTACGAGCAGTACGATAGCCTCATCACCGACGACATGATGTGCACCAGCACGACCAATCACCACGGCACCTGCAACGTATCATTTTAAATAATCTAATCAATTGAATCTTTGACTGAAACAAAATTAATTTGTCATAATCAGGGCGACAGCGGCGGTCCGATGCATTTGGAAATGGCCGACGGCAGTTGGAAACAGATCGGGATCGTTTCGTTCGGCTCCAATTTGGGCTGCGAAAAGGGTTACCCCAACGGATTCACGCGGGTCAGTTCGTTCGCCACTTGGATCCAGAACACGACGGCCCAGATGAGTAACACGGCCGTCCAGATGAAGCAGCCGGCCGTCACTACCATGCTGTGGCTGGCTCTCTTATCAGCATTAGATTTAACTTCTATTCTAACTTAAAATTCACAATTGTATTATACAAACGTCTATCACGAATAAAAATCGATTAAAATAAGACCATCTTTGAATTTAGAATTTATTTTTATGCTATGATTATAACTACAGGATATCCTTGAGTCTACAAGGTTAAACTTGTGCTGATGGGATTGCTCAATGAAAAGGGAAAGTCTTTATATGTCTTCAATAATGATTGATATGATTTTAAATTGCCAGTCTGGTGAATAATGCAGGTAATGAAATTTGATTGTCCACTCAATTGGCGGTGGACATTTCTGAAAAATGGGGAAACAATATCGCGGCACGTTTTATGCTGGTGGCGGTGAATAGATTTTAAAAATTGGCAATGACATTATTAATGGACATTCTATTAATGTTATAGGGTCTATAGGTATATAAATAAGGGATGCTGAGCTAAGCAAATCATTCGTCTCCTGCTGCTTCTTCCAGTCACTTGTTCACTTGTCTTAACTATCCCAAACCTCAGAAAATTAATTGAAAATGTTGAATATGATGGTAAATTTTATTAATTAATATTATGCACATGTTTGCAATTAACATTTGATCTTTTATTTTTCAACAGGAATTGATGCCATTGTGTCTGTTGGCCATTGCTGTTTTGGTATCAGCCGAAGCCTCGCCAAAGGCCATTTTCAATGGCAGACACGTATATAAGATAATCAATTTCATTTCAGAAAATAAAATTGATGATGACGCAATATCGTTTAAAAATTCAGGTGGTGGCCAAACAAGAAAAAATCCCGGGAAACATCGACAAGCGTCTAACTGATCCTCGTTGCGCCACTTGCTCCGATGACTGTCCACCCACTTGTGGGTCGTATTACACAACTCCTTATCCCGTTACCGAACCCCCGTGTCACGATTGCCATGACACCTGCCCACCTGACCACCAACCGACGACGACTAAATTCTCCAACCTCCCGTCCATCACCTACAGCACCAATTGTGATTTCTGCGATCACGATCTTTACACGCTCACCTGCGTCGCGACGCCGTTGGAATGCGCTGCCCGTTGCGCCGTCGATTTGAGGTGCAGCCACTTCACTTACATCGCCAATCATCAAGGCGGAACTTGCATTTTGAAAAAAGCTTTCGGTTCCGGCGGCGCCTGGGCGTCGTCCGTTCCGTCGCCGTCGCATTACGTCTGCGGTTACATCCCCAGCCGAGCCCTGATTGGCATTTTCCTCAACATTTGCGTCGGATTGGACATTACCGGAAGCATCCGCACCGGAACCGCTAAATAGAGCAACTTTTGACGTATATCCAACTTGGACTTCCGCGTAAATGTTTTTGGGTTTTAATTATACTTATTAAACATTGAATTTGGTGGAGGAGTTGATGATATCTATTCTAGAATTGTGTATTCGGTAATTGGGAAATGAATAAACAATTGTTGGGAAAAAAAATCTGGTATTTGAAAAAGCTTTTAACTTTTCATCACGAAAAGTAGAAAGGCCAATTTTCTAAATTATATCTTTTGGTTCCATTAAGAAAAGAATTGCGTCATCCAAATGAATGTCATTTATGAATATTTACACTCATATGGATAACCATTCAAATATCTGCTGCCCAATTAATAATTGTATAGAAATTTATAGATGAAAGGAAAAAAGCTTGACGTGCTGAATTTGATGTGAAAATCAGAAATGATTATTGCGTCATTATATAGAAATAACCGGATGCAGATCAGTTTGGTGCACTCTGAATAGCGCTCGGGTCACGACTCTTCATTTGATATTCATCCAACAAAAACAAACACAAACGTAGTACACGTCGTAATAATATTCAAACACGGAATACATTAACCTTGATTGCATTATAAGCCGGGCGTGAGTGATTCTCCTTGACCATTTTGAACGAAACTGTTGCTACATGCAATAAAAGAAAGATGCAAATGCCAATCAGCTGAACGCTTATTACCCTGAAGAGGTACGCTCGTGAGTAAATATGAATTGATAGGAGGCCATTCAATACGATTCTATATATATTAGAGCTCTTCAATTAATCTACAAGGCCCTGGGTGCTGCTGGTATAGACTATCAATTAACGATGTGCTGCTGTTGCGTCATCAACTGCATTTGCCAAGGTGACAGTGACGAATGGACAGACGGAAATTCGGGTCCCATCTCAGTTGTGTGTGACTATATTCTTCTCCGCTTTGATTGCCACATGCTGGTCTGTTATTTATCGATATATCCTCAACAGCTCCTGGGCTTTCAACAGCTCATCCTGCCAGCAGGTGTATATAAATAAGAGATGCTGGACCGAGTGAATCTATCGCACTCACCTGTTGCATCTCCTCCTAGTTGTTTCAATTGTTTGAATTCAAGAAGAAGAACATCAGTTCAATTAATTGAATCATCCAAATGAATCAGGTATTATTTAATTTGATTATTAAATCACAGCATTTTCTTAGCTTATTGATTGGGTTGAAATGGAATTGATGTTGTTAATAAGCAGATTTCGTTCCATTGCGTGATGTTGATGGCGGTGCTGGTGATGGCCGCCATCGCCGTGGTTCCGGCAACGGCTGGCCGGAGTAAAAACCCGCGGATAAGATGGTCGAATATTAACGGAAATAATAATAACCAAAGGAGGAGCGGAGCCATGATGGCAGCTGAAGCGAGATCTAGAAACATTTACAATTACCATTTGATAGCGCAGCACGTAATGAAATATTGGACGATTGGAATGTGATGGCGTCGATTTTTAATTGAATTATTTTTTAATTGTATTAGACGTCGCTATTGAAAGAAGATGGGAACTTGACATCAAAGTTGGAAGGCAGCGGCGATGCACTTATCGATCCCCGTTGTTCCAGTTGCATTTTCGATTGCCCTACCAATTGTTATCCACCTGTGACGTCACCACACACTAAACCTCCATGTCCTACCTGTCCACCTCCACCAACATATACTACTCCCCCAACCCACCACACCTACCCAACTACCCCAACCCACCACACTACTCCAACTACCCCAACCCACCAAACTACCCCAACCCACCACACTACTCCAACTACCCCAACCCACAAAACTACCCCAACCCACCACACTACTCCAACTACCCCAACCCACAAAACTACCCCAACCCACCACACTTCTCCAACTACCCCAACCCACAAAACTACCCCAACCCACCACAGCACCTATCCAACTACCCCAACCCACCACACTACTCCATCTACCCCAACCCACCACACTACCCCAACCCACCACACTACCCCAACCCACCACACTACCCCAACTTACCACACTACCCCAACTACCCCAACCCACCACACTACCCCAACTACCCCAACCCACCACACTACTCCAACTACCCCAACCCACAAAACTACCCAAACCTACCACACTACTCCAACTACCCCAACCCACCACACTACCCCAACCCACCACACTACTCCAACCTACCACACTACTCCAACTACCCCAACCCACCACACTACCCCAACCCACCACACTACTCCAACCTACCACACTACTCCAACTACCCCAACCCACCACACTACCCCAACCCACCAAACTACCCCAACCCACCACACTACTCCAACTACCCCAACCCACAAAACTACCCCAACCCACCACAGCACCTATCCAACTACCCCAACCCACCACACTACTCCAACTACCCCAACCCACCACACTACCCCAACCTACCACACTACTCCAACTACCCCAACCCACAAAACTACCCAAACCTACCACACTACTCCAACTACCCCAACCCACCACACTACCCCAACCCACCACACTACGCCAACCTACCACACTACTCCAACTACCCCAACCCACCACACTACCCCAACCCACCACACTACCCCAACCCACCACACTACCCCAACCCACCACACTACCCCAACCCACCACACTACCCCAACCTACCACACTACTCCGACTACCCCAACCCACCACACTACCCCAACCCACCACACTACCCCAACTACCCCAACCCACCACACTACTCCAACTACCCCAACCCACAAAACTACCCAAACCTACCACACTACTCCAACTACCCCAACCCACCACACTACCCCAACCCACCACACTACTCCAACCTACCACACTACTCCAACTACCCCAACCCACCACACTACCCCAACCCACCACACTACTCCAACCTACCACACTACTCCAACTACCCCAACCCACCACACTACCCCAACCCACCACACTACCCCAACCCACCAAACTACCCCAACCCACCACACTACTCCAACTACCCCAACCCACAAAACTACCCCAACCCACCACAGCACCTATCCAACTACCCCAACCCACCACACTACTCCAACTACCCCAACCCACCACACTACCCCAACCTACCACACTACTCCAACTACCCCAACCCACAAAACTACCGAAACCTACCACACTACTCCAACTACCCCAACCCACCACACTACCCCAACCCACCACACTACGCCAACCTACCACACTACTCCAACTACCCCAACCCACCACACTACCCCAACCCACCACACTACCCCAACCCACCACACTACCCCAACCCACCACACTACCCCAACCCACCACACTACCCCAACCTACCACACTACTCCGACTACCCCAACCCACCACACTACCCCAACCCACCACACTACGCCAACCTACCACACTACTCCAACTACCCCAACCCACCACACTACCCCAACCCACCACACTACCCCAACCCACCACACTACTCCAAATACCCCAACCCACCACACTACCCCAACCCACCACACTACTCCAACCTACCACACTACTCCAACTACCCCAACCCACCACACTACCCCAACCCACCACACTACCCCAACCCACCACACTACCCCAACCTACCACACTACTCCAACTACCCCAACCCACCACACTACCCCAACCCACCGAACTACCCCAACTCACTATACCCGCCCAACTCATCCATTTACTGATCCCACTAAAACTCCTCACACAAAACCACCTTACACTAAACCACCTCACACGGAACCCCCGTGTCACGATTGCGATGACACCTGCCCACCTCATCACAAACCGACGACGACAAAATTCCCCAATCTGCCGTCCATCACCTACAGCACAAATTGCGATTTCTGCGATCACGATCTTTACACGCTCACCTGCGTCGCGACGCCGTTCGATTGCGCTGGTTGTTGCGCTGCTGATTCTAGATGCAGCCACTTCACTTACGTCGCCAATCTCAAAGGAGGAACTTGCATTTTGAAAAAAGCTTTCGGTTCCGGCGGCGCCTGGGCGTCGCCCGTTCCGTCGCCGTCACATTACGTCTGCGGTTACATCCCCAGACGGGCCCTGCTTGACATTTTTCTCAACATTTGCGTCGGATTGGGCATTAATACCGGCATCTTTCGCACCGGAACTGCTTAGCCTATTGAATAAAAGATGAGGCTAAATAGTAACTACTTGTGTAAAACTGAAATGATTTAGCCTACTTTAATTGCTATAGAACTTTATTTCTTTTTATATAAAATCTGTGTGATTCATATAGAGGTGAGAGACTTTGTTCAATGTTTGCTTTCGATTTTTGAAATGAAATGTTTCTGTAGGTTGGAAAATGGTAGGGAAATAAAACCAGAGAGATATAAACTCAATTGTGCAATCGTATACAAGACTTAGTATAATACCAACGTCAATCACCAGCACGGGACCTGTCAGGTATTTGTTTTAAATCTAATCTAATCAATTCCATTTACTTTGGCTCAAAGAAATGAATCTGTCACATCACCAGGGCCAAAGTGCTCACCGGTGAACTTCGAAATGGCCGGCGACAGTTGGAAACAAAAATGATCGGGATCGTTAGGTTCGGCTCTCGAATATCCCTCACACCTCTATGCCAAACACAACTTGCAGCAAAGTTTACCGCCATAATAACTCCCACTATATACAGCGCGCATTTTATCGACAAGTCGCACGACTCTTTGCTCTGCGGAACCGATGCAACTTTCAAAAGCTCTATAAAAGAAACGGTGAATTTCAGACTCATCGCAGCATCAAATTGCTCCTGTTGTTTTCACAGATGAAAATGGACGTCAAAAAAGTCGGATCTTCTCATTTTGTCCTAGCGATCGGCATCTTTCTAGGTGTGGCCACTTTGGGTCTCTGTACGGTCATTCCGCTGGAGAACTCTGCCGCCGACGACGCCGTTCTTCCACTGTCCGTCAAAGGTTTGTCCGCAGCAGCAGCGTCCTGGACGAACAACATTTCTTCTCGGTCGTTTGAAGAATGCGGAGTGGCCAACAGCAATTCGCTTCTGTCAGCAGCATCGGATGATGGCGGAAGCAGTAGGATCGTCGGAGGAGAAACGGCGTCGCCAAACGAATTCCCGTGGCAGGCTTACCTCAATGTGGAAATGACCAGTGGCGACGTTTATAGTTGCGGAGGGACTTTGATCGCCGATCGGTGGATTCTTACAGCCGCCTTCTGTCTCCTTCGTTCAGCGGAGTGAGTCCGCGCGAAATTTGAACTTGATCTAATTATAACAATAATCTAAAATTAATCATCTATTAGGCTACATTCAAGGCTAACATTCAAATCGGTTGAAGTTTATCTGGGAGCCCACGATGTCACAGCAACGTCTGAACCCAATCGCAGAGTTTATTCCGGAACTGAAATTTTTGTTCATCCAGACTACAATAACAACATCGCTGGAGCCGGAGAAATTGCCTTGATTAAACTGACCACCGCAGTCACATACACACGTAAATAGTTATAGTACTATATCCGCAAATGATACATCATAGAATTATTAGCGTAATTCGCTGTTTGTTAATGATCAAAATGGTGATTCTATTATACAGAATACATCCGTCCAGTTTGCTTGGCAACTCCCAACGAACCGGATTACGTTGACAGTCCAGTTACCGTAACCGGATGGGGCATAACTGTTGACGGTAATATTGGAAGGCCAACTAACTGAATAATTTAATTTAAGTCTATTAATTGAATTATACATCATTAACATTCTTCATCATTAACAGGCAGTCTTAGTCAATACCTAAATAAAGTGACGGTTCCGGTCATCTCCAATTCCGAATGCAGTTCGGTTTACGGCAGTGATTCCATTACAGACAAACAAATGTGCACCAGCGGAGCCGGTGGTCGTGGAATATGCGGCGTAACTATTAAAATCTATTATAGGAATTAGAGTAGTTTACTCATCATTCATTTGAAATATAGGGTGATAACGGTGGCCCGATGAATTTCAAACAGTCGGACGGGACGTGGAAGCAGATCGGGATCGTTGTCTTCTGGTCTTCCGCAGGTTGCGCGAGTGGCAGTCCGTCTGGTTACACCAGACTCAGTTCTTATTCGACGTGGGTTCAAGACACTGTGTTGTCTAACACGCCCACCACCACTACAACCACTACAACTTCAACAACCACAACTAAACCAACAACCACAACTACACCAACAACTACCACTACACCAACAACCGAAACTACTCCAACAACCACTACTACACCAACAACCACAACTACACCAACAACTACCACTACACCAACAACCGAAACTACACAAACAACCACAACAACTCCAACGTCAACCACGGCGACCAGCACAACATCAGAACCATCGTCCGCCAATCAGTCGTTTGCATTTCTATCGTCCGCACTCATTTCAATCAGTTTGATCATCAACCTGAAAATGTCATCGCTACAATAATTAAGTTCCTGATAATACGATATAAAAGAGAAAACATAGTGTGGTGACTATACAATCATTTTGTATTGAATTGCCTAGTTCATTTTAATTCCATATAATCTAATCAAATAAAAACGATAAAAGAAAATGTCCGTCTAAAGTTTTTTTTCTTTTAGGTATGAGCGTGTTTGTTTCAAAAACTCGACCCATTTCTTTGCTCTTTGTACTCCTTTCATTTTATTTTCTTTCCAGCAAAGATAAATTTGTTATCTTCCGTTGCTGCCCAGTTTTGTATCGAGTGACTTTCCCTAATCCCTTACGTGATTTCCCAGTGACAGGCGTCGTGATATTAAAGCGCCAGCAAGTAAAAGCTGTCGCGTGACAGAAGATATATTAAGGTTATACCGTCACTTCAAGAGCATTTTGTAGGTATTGTGACTAACACAAGTTACATATAACCTTTATATTGTTACAATCAGACATGGAAAAACGAAGAGTTTTCTCTGTGTAGACTGTACACTGTAGCTTATAGCTTAGGGAAGCCTCAACTCAATTGTTTTCGCCTTCTTCTCACGAGAGGTCACCGTTGCTTAGCTTTATGCCTTTGTCCCTAGGTGGCAATGTGCTAACCGATTAACGGAAGTTCGTCTGCAGATAAAATAAAAAACTCAAGTGGTCAGTGGTCACGCTCACGCCACGTCTGGCTGTGAGACAATGATTCAGATTCAGTCATTAAATTCATAAATTGTTAAATCATGAAAAGCATTTGATCAAATGAGTCTGTTAAAATCAAGTTTTCTTTTTGTTTCTCCATTGCCAGAATGAGTTTGTGCCAAGCAGTTAAAGCCAAACCACGGACCAAGGAAATGTTTGAAACATCCACATGATTCCCTTATTCGCCTTATTGCAGGATTCCTTTATTGCAGGAACTAAGTTTTTTTTTAAAACCTGTATGGTATGGCCAGTCCAATCTCCAGCATATCATAGAAAGGGGTGAGTGCTACAGAAGAAAATTTTTTTGTTCTGTCTCTTTGTGTCTTTATCGGGGAAAAGTCACCTGAGGGGGTGACTTTTCCCCATTCTTGTTTCTTATTCCCCACAGTGGGACTGCTGAAGTTGTTTGAAGAATCCTGCAAAGAAGAAAGTGTCTGTGCAAAACTGAATATGAATAAAGGCCCTTTTGTCAAGAGCTTTATTACAATAACAGTAGTCATTCGGCCCCCACAATCAAATTGACAAACAAACCAAAGACGCATACAAATTGTGAAATTAACTATCAAGTTTTTTCTTAAAAATATAATAGTCCTTTTTTTCAACAATTAATCAGACTGTCGTCATAATTGAAAAAGATGATTTGTTGATGGAATCAAAACCAAGGTGGGCAAAATAGAAACTGTAGAAGTTCTGAATAGTTGTAGCCGGTTGAAGTGAATGACAATGTCATGTGACAGTTACACATGGAATCTGAACCCAAAGTAGAGCTAGAGAAACCATCTACAGTGGTAGACCAGCTGCCAAAGGAACATATTGCACATCATGGTCCTGGCATAATTGTGGCGCTCTCTTATGTAATGTTGACTTCTGTAAAATTTACTATCAAGGAAGAAAGCAGTGATACCCTTGCCAAATCAAAATCCTCTTTACCAGTCGGCATTAATTAATTCAATTGTTTGTGGTTTTTACAGGAAATTTAGTCTTTGTTAAAGTCGTCTTAGTTGGCTCCCAGTCAATCCGGTTGAACAAATCGAACCGCAGCCAGCCTGGAGCTTCTTGTGGTTTTTCCATGGAAATTGGTGGGTGCCATTGCTTCTTCCTATCGAAACTGGAAATTAAAATTTATAATTTTTTTATTTAATTTTGTTGCTACTTTGAAAGTGAACAGATTTGGAATTCCATGAAGTGTTGCCGAGTTTGCATCTTGAACCGTATGATTAATAGTAAGAAGATCTTGAATTCTTGATTCTCTTGTTCTCTCAGATGACTCCAGGAGCTTAGCTCTCTTCTCGTCCAGGAGCAACTCGCTTATCCACTCCCGCCATATGGGGATCCAGCGAAGGAAACCGTCACTCCTCAGCCAAATTGTACAGTGGCGTATCAAATTAGATCCACTCACTATTTGACATCGGAACCCACTGCTGGCTTCAGTCTATCTGCTGGACAACGTTCCAGCGATCGGTAAAACATTCATTTCTCATATGTAGTGATTTTTGAAATTGTCTTAAGTAGAAGAGTACGCTGCTATATGTATCTTATTCTTATCGCATGCATTTTAGGGCAAAATTTAAGTTGGCAAATTTTTTCTGTATTGCATTGTAAATGCTGTGATTTAATCCCTCCCTCTTTCTTGAATTTTTGTTGAAACCATTTAAAACATTCCCTTTTTAATGAAAAATGCTGTTCATTCAGGGTTCGCCATCTGTCATGCCAGTCTATTAAAGCAATAGTCAACGTTTGAGTACAATGGCGTACTACAAGATTTTCTCAAGTTGTTTATCTCAAATCTTATTTCGACATCTACTAACACTACATTCAAAAGTGAAACAATTTGAGAATTAGAGTTAGATTTTAAAGCTTTTTTTTAGTTAGATTTTTAAAGGTTCGGTCACTCAAGTAAGAAGTCGGCGGGACTCTTATCAGCGACACTCACGTCCTGACTACAACCCATTGTGTACATCTTTAGTGACAAATTTTACAGCAATCAAACACTTTTTTCTTTTCTTAGACAGTTTCCTGGTAGGTCTATCAAATGGACCCGCATTATTAAATGGTCGAAATTGTTGGGGCTTCAATTGAAACTGTATGCTGCAAAGATTAATGTGTACCAAAACCAAATAACTTATCCTGCTGTCGACAATAGGATTTCCAGCTAACATGGATGCTATCAACGTATTGAAACAGCACGCCCACGCAGCAGTTGTTCAAGTTTGCTTGTAGGTTAACAATTTTAACTTGACATTAGATCTTTAATTAATGTTTTAATATTCCTAAATTTTAGGAAAACTATCTTATGCAAGGGAGTTGATGCCAGAAACAATTATTTTTAAACACATAATTAGGCTTACTAATTTCAACTTTGCGTAATCTTGACAAATAAAGTTAAAATTTTTCACAGATATTGCATGAGATAACTGTTGACCTTAAATAGTGATAAACTTTTACAGCTTTCACTTTCCTTTACGTCCTGTCTATATCTAGCATCCTACTTAACGAGATATAATGATTTAATATGGTGTAGGTAAAATCTGCAGCATATCTTTGGCGTGAATAGATATATTTAACCAAATGAACGACATTTTCAGTCGTCATGCCGGATGTGTCAAACTGTAAATCCTACAAAAACTATTTTGATAAGGTTTGGCTTTTAGGCGGCAACCTCAAGTAATGTAGCTAAGATTATGCAAATCATATTATCTCAACACTCTTTATAAATGCCGTGAAGCTTTCAGGCCGAGTCCAGACACCGTCTGTAGTTGCTGCTGGACGCTTTCCTCTCGACTTCATCATTCTTTCAGCACCATGTCCGTCAAATTTTCACTCGCAACTGCAATCCTGACGGCCAGCATCGTCCTGGTGGCGGCCACTTTGGGACTCTGTTCGACGATTCCCTTGGCAAAGGTTCCTCCCACAAAGACTCCAACAACGACTCCTTCAACTACTCCTACAACTTCGACGACGAATCCAACAACTACTTCAACAACTACTACAACAACGACCCATACAACGACGCCATCAACTTCTACGACATCGACTCCTACAACTTCTAAGACAACGACGCCAACAACGACGCCAACAACGACGCCAACAACGACGCCAACAACGACCCCTACAACGACTCCTACAACGACCCCTACAACGACTCCTACGACTCCTTCAACGACTCCTACGACTCCTTCAACTACTCCAACAACTACCCCTACAACGACTCCTACAACGACGTCAACAACTTCCACGACGATACCAACAACTACTCCTACGACGACTCCTACAATGACTACTACGACTCCTTCAACTACTCCTACAACTACAACGACCCCTACAACGACTCCTACAACTACTCCTACAACTACCCCTACAACTACTCCTACAACGACCCCTACAACTACCCCTACAACTACCCCTATAACGACTCCTACAACGACGTCAACAACTTCCACTACAACTCCAACAACTACTCCAACAACGACCACTACAACGACTCCTCCAACGACCCCTACGACTCCTACAACGACTCCAACAACTACCCCTACAACGACGTCAACAACTTCCACTACGACTCCTACAACTACTCCAACAACGACTGCTACAACTACCCCTATAACGACTCCTACAACGACGTCAACAACTTCCACTACAACTCCAACAACGACCACTACAACGACTCCAACAACGACCCCTACAACGACTCCTACAACTACTCCTACAACTACTCCTTCAACTACCCCTACAACTACTCCTACAACTACCCCTAAAACGACTCCTACAACGACGTCAACAACTTCCACTACAACTCCAACAACTACTCCAACAACGACACCTACAACGACTCCAACAACAACTCCTACAACTACTCCAACAACGACTCCTACAACTACCCCTATAACGACGTCAACAACTTCCACTACGACTCCAACAACTACTCCAACAACGACCCCTACAACGACTCCAACAACTACTCCTACAACGACCCCTACAACTACCCCTACAACTACCCCTACATCGACGTCAACAACTACTCCTACAAAGACGTCAACAACTTCCACTACGACTCTAACAATTACTCCAACAACTACTCCTACAACGACCCCTACAACGACCTCTACAACGACCCCTACAACGACCCCTACAACGAATCCTACGACTTATACAACTACTCCAACAACTACCCCTACAACGACTCCTACAACGACGTCAACAACTTCCATGACAACTCCAACAACGACCCCAACAATGACCTCACCAACGACCCCTACAACACCAACAACGACCCCTATAACGACGCCAAAAACGACCCCTACAACGACTCCTACAACGACTCCTACAACGACTCCTACAACTTCCAAAACAACTTCTACAAGGGTCCCCACAACGACACCAACAACAGCTCCAACGACAACTTCTGCAACTTCCACCACTACCAGAACAACATCTTCTGCTACTATATCTACGACACCGTCGTCAAGCAGTCAAACCTTTTCCTTTCTTTCCTTGTCACTTGTTTCAGTCAGTTTCCTAGTCAGCCTATCGATTGGACAACATTAATAAGTGACTTAATGCAGCGGCATCACTGATTTTATGAATAACATATGTGCTTTTTCTTTTAAATTTCAATGTCTAATTCCCTACTTTTAATTATGTGTATAACACAATAAAAACATATCGTACATAAAATCGAATAACAGATCGAATAATAAAATTGAGATAAAGAACAATTTTTAACAAATTAAACCTCTTATTCTAAACACAACACGACGTTTTTTATTGGTTAAGATCTGTGTTATAAAGATTGTGGATTCGGAGTGTTTAATTATCCTCAACAATAGCGCAGCGAATATTAATTCAAAGATGTTCACTAGATGGTTGAAGCTGTTGAAGTAGGCGCCATTTGATATCCCTCAGGGCTCAGGCAATAATGGCGGCCATTCGTTTCATAAGGAAGAGTAAGGAATAACGTAACAGCATCTTAGTCTGTGGTAACAGCCACTTGCCACCCCTTTGTGCCCTCAGAAAAATATCCACAGTTTGACAGCAGTTACAGTAGTGCTTCATCAAATGATAATTTGAAATGTTTTGTGCAAACTAATTTCAGTTGATGCTGGAATGTTGACTATGCAGCTAGGTTATCTGTTTCATTTTTTAGACTGATAAAAGTAGCACCATTGTTTCAGCCAAGGTTACAGCACATCACAAGATGCCGAAAGGATATGACACACTTGTCAATTGAAAAAGTGTTCACGTCAACGAGTGCATCGTTTTTATCACTCATGTGTTCCGACAAAGGAGTCCACGACAGAATTGTTTATTGCTGTAATGGGGCTCAAGGGCTTCACCCATGGAAAAGGGCTACATGTAATGTAATAATAATATTATTTTATATATGTACTGTCAACTAGGTCTACCTATTTTGATTAGATTCTTATTATTCTGAAACAGGTTGGTGATGGAAGGCCGGTAGCACAGTTGATATAGTTGCTGAGTCGTCTGGGTTATAGCCCCCAAATTAGTCTTTTCTATTGAATTAAGATGCTCCAATGTTAGCCTTTATTCTTTTAAAAGGAATAACCTACTGCCTCTAATTGTATGGGTCTGCCAATTGCGAAGTTTGGGAGAAGAGTATAAAGAAGGTATGCTGTAGTTTTTAGAGTTAAACAGCACTCATCCATCTGGACGTTAATTTTAATTATTGTGTCCTCTTGGCCCATCCAACCCAGCATGGTAATGATTAATTAATTCTGAATGAAATTAAGACTGATGAATTATCACACGCGGAATTGGACAGGTGGTTCGTACTTGGAGTAGCTGAACGAGGAGACTATTACGGCATCAACAAACCCAACGTATTCACTCGAGTAAGAAGTCGTCTCGATTTCATTCTTTGTTTTGAACTTAAACAATATGAACGTTAAATTTCTTTTGAATCCCAGGCTGTTTTTGTCGGCGGGAAATAACGAGAAGATCTGGCAGATAACGCGTTTCCCATCGCCGTCGTCACGATGAGTTTCATCGGCTCATTTTTCTTCCGATGAGTTAAAAGTATTTTCATTTATTTCCTTTTTTTCGTTTATGTAGTGTTAATTTTGCAATTTTTAATTGAACCACTGAGCTATTCTAATACGTGGATAGTGAAGATTTATTCACTGTGGAACACCTGCATCGACTTCTTCGACTGGCCATCGCTGGGGAAATGGAATTGAGTTTCGCCTTGTTGCTTCTCATTTCCAGAATACTTCCTTCTTTTCTTTCTTACTACTTTCTCTTGGACCAGAATACTTCTTCGGCCATGGTCAACAAACCACTCATTAAGTAATTGCCTCCTTAAAAAGTTAAAGTTTATTTTAACTGATTTCCTTTTTTCGTAGTTTGAAAAAAGGAACAGCTTATCATTGGTATCTGTTTGCCATTCTAACGGCCGCCTTATCAGCTGTTGGCCTGCCCTGGCTGGATGCCCGTCTTTGTTCGGAATTCGCCACTTAACGCCCACGCACTGACTGATGTCGAGTAACGAGTACATCAGGGTCGCATCTATCAAATGTAAAATTTTCCTTCATTCAATTCAACTTCAATTCCAGATTTTGGTTTTAATTCGATACAATTGGCAGAATTTTACAAGTGCGTGAGACTCAACTGACTAGGGGTTTGATCAAATCTATAATCGAGAAAATTGTTAGAAGCTTCACAAAATAACCGGGAATTGACTGATCGACTGAACCGGCATTAAATTTTAAGCATCGATTACAATGTGGCATAAGTCCACTTGTGATGAAATTTTCTTAATGATATATATATTTTTTAATTCTTTCGTAATTTTCCCTTTCGAATATCGAGTGTTGTATATCAAAATGATTGTTTAATTTCATTTTTACAAAGATATTTAGTATTTGAAAAAAATTTGACAAAGATGAATAGGCCAATTTTCTGTAATCTAGTACAGTCTCGTAGCACAATCACTAAAGCTTCAAATGTTTGCTATGGCTTGCCCATACGTCATTTATAAATAGTGGAGAGAGCGAGAAGTCGGGAGACGGATCGCGACTATCCCGAGACTGAAGTGTTTATTGAGCTCATTATTTATTTTTATTTATTTATTTATTGGATTACTAAACATTTTCGTCGAAATTGTTATCTGTGATTTTTCATACGAATTTCATTTCGTGTTGGCCGTTGGGTGTTCTTGTTTGGACTCTGAAGTCTCGACTCTCGAGGCGCTTCCTATAAATGCGTTCTGCGGTTTCTGCCTTGCAATTTCAATTTGTCTTACCATTACCCATTCATTAATTTGTGTTAACATGAGATAGCTTATTTATAGCTAGAGAAGTAGAGAATAAGATTCGTACTCTCCGTCCGGCCGTCCCATGGTTGTGAACTATATGTAAAGGTTGCCGAAACCATTTTCCTATCCCCCTCCCTGCAAATTCAATCATGGCCGACTTCTACGTTCTTTCTACAGCACAGCTTGACAATCCGGCAGTCGGAATCAAGCTGTGAATTTAGTAAACGAGGAATATTAGCCACAAGCCCCACAAGATTTGTTAATGTAATCAAAGAGAACAATTTTTATTTTTAAACTTTATGTTGTTACAATCTGTGTTCATGAGAGAATCCTAGAGTTTAATCTGTATCACTTTGTATTTCAGTTTTGTTTTCCAATCAACTAGTGGAATCTAGCTGCTTGTTAGCTGATGGTGTCTTCAAAAATCCAAGGTAGTTCAGTTATTTCTAAACAATTTTTCTTACAAACTTCTGTTCATATTAAGTTAGAGTCAGATATAGATACTTTTCAGAGTCTAGACGTTCAAGTATATCTTTAACCAAACAGCATTTTGTTTATTTTTCGATAAAGTGGGAGGTTTTGCTTAGACATTTGGTAGTATTTTTTCAAGTGGCCATACCATATAGGAAAAATGTTAATAGGAAACTTAAAGGGTAAAAGTATCCAAGTCAGTTTTCTCTCATCCGTAAAATGTAAAATGCTTTAGTGTTCTTTTCGTTCTTCTCTCACCATATTTTCATTTCCAAGAGTAGATAAGAAGCTATGTATTTCAATATTTGTTTTCTCTGGTATCGATATTCAATTATTCACATATTTTAAATTTTAAAATATGTTTCTGTGGACTGAGGTGGGTTAGGGATATATACTGGCTACAGACCCCTGTGCATATGCCATTTCAGCAGTTCAAATCTCCGTGAAAATATTTGAACTTGAGCCACACCGGCACCTCCTCGTTTTCTCTAGAAGAGGTAGTGGGTAGTAAAATCAGACCATAATGGCCGCTTCCTATCAAACCTATCCTCCTTTTCTAATAGCAGTTGAGACCAAATGAAATCTTTTTCTTGTCGCCCACCTTGTCAGTTTCTCAGCAGAGTAAAGCGTAGAGGGTATCAAAGTGTAGTAGTTCGTGGAGTGAATTGAATGAATCCCCATTAATATGATCAAGTGAAACTGATTTAATTCTCTTAGTTGGATCCGCCCAAGATCGCTGTCGTGACGTCGACTGCTGTGGACGAACTGCGTCGCGGAAATGAACGGCCGTTTCATCACCTCCAACGACATCCGAATGGAATGCAGAAAACCAAGGCCAGCCCGGAATGGACGCAACTGGGAAACTAGGAGGCGAGTTGGATCTGCGCCCAATCCAGCGTCCGGCTGTTTCGATGACGATCGCTGACATTCAATTAATTCAAGGTATGCAATCATTTCCATTCTTTTGCCACTATAGAATATGACGCAACTCAGTTTGGAATTCGTTGGCAATGGTAAAATCGATCGATGACTCAAGTCTTCTTTCTAGTTTGTGATTGGTCACCGTGTTTATTTTCAGGCTTTTTGACTTGATGAATCATTCACATTTGATTTAGACTTGTGCTTTTCTTTTAGCCATACTGCCGAGAAAACTTGTTACTTTTTCTGGGGTCCAAGATTTTGTGAATTTCAATCATTCATTCAGCGGCACTGTCGAAAAAACGAAAGAATTTGTGTGTGGGTTAGTCATGCTTCGTTTATTCCACCAGAGTTCACCATAGTTATTCATCAGAATAATTCATCTTTTTAAAAAAGCTAATGGGACATGAGGTCTAATCGACTGAATTCTCGCAACTGCTACCATTTTAATTTGGGAAAATTATTCGAGTGACTGATGAGTCAACTTTGTTATCTAATCTTATCGCTCGCACGACTCAACAATTTGACAGCTCAAAACCGTGTGACTTACAATAACGCTCACCGTGCTGGGCTAAACAGTCGGCTTGACAGCTACCTTTTTTTCTTACGCTGATGAACATGAGATGTTATGTCCCAAAGAAGGAAAACCAAAAGTAATTTGTTTGCTTTGTTATATGTTTATTTTGAATTCTGAATTGTTATTCAAAGTATCGGTGAAGTTTTTTTTTTTTTGTTTTCATATTTTTATTTGAAATTTCAAGCACATTGTCAGCTAGGTCTCGGTGAACAATAGGAGCGAGTCAAAGGAATTTGGATGGACTTTGTGGAGTTTTCTAAATTCGGGGTGGAGGTTTAAAGGATTGAAGGAAAGGTAATGGAGAGTGGGAGGTTAAAATTGGTTAAATTTTGCAAGTTTCAAAGCTAGAAAAGAGAAAGAAGGTGAAAAATAGAAAAGAAATTGGGTTGGAATACTGACACGTTCACCCAACCAAACTTAATAATTCGACAACTATTCGACGCACCTTCAACAAGCAAAGCAACTGCATTTCCACAATGGTGTGAAAATATTTCGACAACAGATGTAGCGTATAAATACTTCGACCTAACCTAACTTAAACTTACCTTAACTAACTTAACCTAATCTTAAAAACTAATTGTCCAAGTACTTTGGCTACACTGTGTCTACGTATTTTCGCGCCATTCGAAATGCAGTTGCCTTATGCCGAAGGTACATCAAATCGGTGTCGAATTATAGTTTGGTCGGATGAGACTTGCAATATTCGACCCAATTGTGAAGGAAGATGACGAAAAAGATAAAAAGAAGAAAAAAAAGATGAAGATAAAGAATTAAGGGCGGGAAGAAAAAGAATAAGAAAGAAAGAATACTCGGTTTAATTTTCTCTTCCGGTCCTGTCCTGACTACTTCCGGTTTCCACCTTCCTAGCCATCGCGTCATCTCTCGGATCCTGAACACTCTTTTCTCTCAGTTCATTTTCACTCTTGATCTCAACTTCCTTTACAGTTTAGCCAGGCCTCCTCTTCTCCTAACATCCAACCTCCTTCCTTGTGAGCGTATTGCTTTTAGACCTTGGCCGAACTGGTAATTTCCACCTCAAGACAAGCTGTGCCCACTGGATTGTTAGACTTGTCGTACAGCTGCAGCTTTTTGAGGCCATCGTTCAAGCTGGACACGTCAAGTTTAACGAAGCCAACCGTGGACTTCTTCAAACCGAATTTCTCCGACTTTTTTACTTTTATGGTCATTTGACACTCTTCCGGATTTTTAGTTTTGATGGTAAAATCTTTGTTCCACTCCGGCTGGCTGCCGCGGATCGTTTTGGATTTGCCGACTTTCTTGTCCTGTTTGCGGATCGTGTCGCGCCCTTCCTGGACCCGCATGGAAACGTAATATTGGTCAGAATCCTTGGCTTCCGGCAGATTTACTCCCCTCTGAACTCTGATTTTGAAATCCTTGGGTGTCTGATTTCCTTCTTTGCAATCAGGTAGCGACTCTGCTGGTGCTTTCGGTTTCTCATCCATCGCCCGATTCTGTGGAAGTTGCGATTTTTCGGGATTTGGTGGCAATGCGTGTGGGTCTTTTGGTTTATGGAGGGGCTGATTGTCATTCTTCTTGTTGTTAGACGGGGGTACTTTAGCCGGAGTGTCCTTGGGCTCAGAAATGATGTCTGGACGTGGAATGACTTCCGGCAGGTATTTTATCTCTAGCTCAAGACAACTGCCCTCTGGATTGCGACTGGCTTTGTATAGTTGCAGCCTATTGACTTGATTGACTTTCAATGCGGACGCGTAAACTACGACGGATCCAACCGTAGACTTCTTCAAACCCGATTTCGATGACTTTTTCAGTTTGATTGTCATTAGACACCATTCCGGATCTGGAGTCTCGATGGTAAAATCTTCGTTCCACTCCGGCTGGATGCCGATGACCGTTTTGGATTTGCTGATTTTCTTGTCCTTAACGTGAGGCTTGCCTTGCTCATCCTCGGCCCACATGATGGAAACCGAAACGTAATATTTGTCAGAAGCCTTGGCTTCCGGGAAGTTTACTCCCCTCAGAACTCTGATTTTGAATTTCCCGGTTGTTTGGTTTCCTTCCTCGCAATCAGGTAGCGGCTCTGGTTCTGTTTTCGGTTTCCCATCTATTGCCCGATTCTGTAGAAGTTTAGATTTTTCGGGATTTGGTACTTGGTGGGGCTGATTGTCAATCTTCTTATTCAAATCAGATTTTTCGGGATTTGGGGGCTGTACCTGTGGATCTCCAGCCTTATGACGGAATTGATTATCAGTGCTCTTGGATTGAGCCTTTGATGGCTGTTCCTCAACTTGTTCACTATCCTCAACTGGTTCACTTTCTTCAGGTATAATCGTCTCTTCGGCGATTTCAAGTTGTTCATTTTCACCCAGCACCGGATCTTCGTTAGTCACATTTCCGGTATCGTCAATCGTCTGCTGCCAATTGTCGTTCATACTCTTCGGTTCCGGCCTTTTCTCGTCCTTTTCAAGTTCATGTTCGCCAGACGGAGGTACTTCAGCCGGAGTGTCCTTGGGTTTATGAACGATCTCTGTGCTGGGTTCTTCCGGTTTCTCATCCATTGCCCGATCATTTAAAAGTTCAGATTGTTCGGGAATTTGGGGTGGTACCTGTGGATCTTCAAGATTATCGGTGCTCTTGGACTGAGCCTCTGACGGCTGTTCCTCAAGTTGTCCACTTTCCTTAGGTATAATCGTCTCTTCTGCAATTTCAAGTAGTTCAATATCACCCACCGGATCTTCGTTAGTCACATTTCCGGTGTCGACAATGGTCTCGGACAAACTCTCCGATAGACACACTGGTTTTGTCTCGTCCATTCCAAGTTGTTGGTTGGATGGACCTACTTCAACCGGAATGTCTTTGGGCTCAGAAACTGGCTCTCCTGGTGCTTCATCCAGTTTCTGATTCTCGACCGCAATTTCGTCAGATAAATTCTCGATGGTGAGAACAGCTTCCAGCGTTTGAAACTTGAGACTCTCCGGGTTGTTTTGGAGCGTTTCAACTTGTTGTATCGCCGCCGGGATCTCATTGGGTTTTTCGACTTTAATGCCGACTTCCTCGTCATTCTTCGGGGTCTGACTATTCAGAAAATGATCCAGTAGTTGTTCGATTGTGTCGATATGGTTGTTAAGGGATACTCGTAGTTTTTCCAATTCCGCCTGACTGAATGCGATCAGTCTATTCCTGTCTTCTATTTCTCGCCTCAGACGCGAATCCTGATTTGTCAAGCGGAGATTTTTCTTTGTAATGTCAGTAATGACACGTTTCTTTTCTTCCAGTTCGCATATGATAGTTTCCAACTCGATGTGGAATTGTCGCACCTGAGAATGGAAGTCTGTCAGTTGGGATTGAACTAGACTCAACTCATTCTTCAAGCGTTCTTTTTCCAATTCGTCATATGTCAAGCGGAGATTTAACTCGCTGATTTCAGTTATTACACGTTTGTTATATTCCAGTTCGCTTTTGGTAGTTGCCAATTCGTCGTGTACGTTCTGAAACATTTGCAGCTTTGATGAGGAGTCTGTCAGTTGTGATTGAAGCAGACTCAACTCATTCTTCAAACGTTCGTTTTCCAATACAGTCAGGTTTTTCTCAATCGCACTGGATTCGATAATTCTATCCCGGTCTTCAATTTTTCGCCTTAACCGTGAGTCATCATTTGTCAAGCGAAGAATTTTCTCTGTAATGTCAGTAATAAGACTTTTCTTTTCTTCCAGTTCGATTTTGGTAGTTGCCAACTCATCTTGTACGTTCTGAAACATTTCCAACTTTGATGAGGAGTCTGTCAGTTCGGATTGAAGTAGACTCAACTCATTCTTCAAATGTTCTTTTTCCAATACAGTCAGGTTTTGATCATCGTCTTTCGCCATCAAAGGAAGACAACTTTGTTAGTTCAAGTCATCTCCGCCGGGAGTCGAAACACCTTTGTCCATTTCAGGTTTGGTTGCGCAAGAAACGTCAGGTTCAATCTTAATCTGGTTAACAGCCGAAAGCCGAGTTTGTATATCGGTCTTTCGACTGAATAAATCCATGAAGATGCCATCCCTGCCTATGTCCCAGCAGACATAAGCAAAAAGAAAAGCCAATATAGTGACTGCCAAAATGTCGATCATTTTCACCACGGGTAAATTGGGTGTTTGCAATTGAAAACTGCTATGTAGTCTAATGCCGTTAGGGGTTGCCTATATAGACTTGCCAGGGTGATCCGAATTTGCATCCGTCCATTTCCTCTGTTTTTATCAGATTTCTAATTACGTAAATGCTTTTTAACTTTCGTACTGAATTGTGATCATACTTCAAGGAATAACGCACATTTTTCAATTAGTTTAAAATGTATTGCAATTTATTTTAATATTTTAATTGCATTTTGAATTGAAGGTTTTCGGAATCCCGGTCTGGGACAGGGCGCCCACAGCGGTAAGTTCACCAACTAAGAAGAATGGAATTTTTAGTCTGCATTAGTTTTCGTTTACAAATTTCAAGTAAGCAAGCATGATACAAGTTTCGAAAAGGAGAATAATCGAAATTATAAGAATTCAAAGAAAACGGAACGAGCACTTTTTTGGACGTGGATGCACGGAAATAAAATAACCTGAATGTGGTCATCGTTATTTCAACTTTGGCCAGTGCTCTCCACTCGGGTCTCTAGCCCATGGCAGGTAAATACTCAATAAAAATGGGATGACTATGGAAGCTTAAATAGAAGAGCTTAACTTGTTACAATTTTGTGGATTGTTACTTCCTGCTAGTATTATTTATACCCTAACATGACAGTTTGTTTGCACTTTAATGTAACCTTTTCCTCTGTGCAGATTTCAGGCTGAACCAGCCAACGTTACATCAGTTAAAATTGCTTGTGCTGGACCTCCAGTAAGTCACATATGTGTCATATGTTTAACTTGTTAAATTTTAATGTTAAGAAATAAAGTTCTCCGTTTATTTTTCTTACAGGTTCATTTAAAGAGATTGGCTTAACAAGAAATGGAAGTTTCAAAAGGGGAGGTTCAATAATGGTGTAAGTCCTCTAGATACCTCTGTTATTTCCCCGAAGAAAGATCAGGGTGTTCAAATCCACCATGACAGTAAAACCGACTCATCAAAAAAGGTAAGATTCTGGTAAAGTTGAAGTTGATAACATGTGTCATATTCATTTGTTTATTCTCTATCCCCTTGAGTACATTTATTTGTTACGAGATATGCTTTAAGGATAGCATGGATAGCAAACATCGATCGACGATTAAAAGAAATTTTTCACCCCATTTAAATTCCATCCTGTTATGGTAATAATTAAGTTTCTGTGTCTGATTTATTTTTCAGGTCGGACACACACGATAGAACAAAGGTTATCTGCCAAGGATCGACAAGAAAGGGGAGGAAATTCCATCGCCACTTCCGTGCCAGTCACCAAGAGGTTAGTGATTTTTAAAGATTTCATATTTATTGGAACAAGCTGGATTAGTGGGCAGAATTCAGGTTTGCTAAAACGAGCTTCAATGTTTTTGTTTTACCATTGGGAAAAACGTTTTATGATGACGTGCAAATTCAAATACCTCAGGTTAATTGTTATTGATTACGTGATGTTTTTGAATTTGAGGATTATGGAGCGAATTTGTTTGCTAGCGTATCAAAAGCAAAACAACAATTACGTTTTTTTTTAATGTTTCAGCAAAGGTTGTGACTTTGCGATTGCCAAGAGTGTCAATCTTGTTACAGGGATTTTCATTTTACCTTTATTTTGTAGCCTAATGGTTAACTGTAGTTCGACCAGAGCGCCCGCAGTAGGTTTCTAGCTCATTGATGAAAGCTTCCAGCTCTTTAGGAAAAGACTCATGTTTGTTTGCAATGTTTTACTAGTAGACTTTTTTTATTGGCGTTGAATCATTTGCTTTCTGTTGCGTAATTGCGTGAACATATGAAGGTAATTCTTTTCAAACTAGGTTTCGCATGGCTTCTTCCATGTTCCTTTTTTAATCAGTCCATTTTACATTCACTTTAATCTTATGTTATAAAAAACTAAATAGACCCATGATTTTATGTCTTTTAAACGACGGCACTTTATTTTTGTTATTCTCGTTTCGCTAGCTTTGATTAAACAAATTTGTAATCGCTAAACTTGCTTATTGGTAAATCTGTTAAATGTTTTTTCTCCACTTTGGTTAATCCGCACACATTCCGATTAGACAGACATCTTCCCAAGTCCAATCGAGACGCTGTTGAATAACAAATGTGTGAGAATCCTGCAGATGCGGATATCCGCGGCCACACCTTTGTTCTCTCTCTCATCTGTGATGTTCGCGTCTTATGGTGGTTGAATTAATGTTTTTATGGTAGTGCCGGTTTCGGAAAAGAAAAAAATTTCACATAGTCAGAGCAGAGCTGGTATATATTCCAATGTATCAAATCGTTCAGTATTTTTGATGGGTCTGGGCGATCAAAAAATTTAGGTTTTTTTTTGTAGAGGCGCTTTTTTGTCAAATATTTTTTTTTCTTCCTTTAATTTAAATTGAAAAAATAAAAACCATCGGCGTTAGTGAAAGCCACTTAATTGTCAATTTATATTAATTTTTTCGTTCCAGAAAGTTCCAGAAAGATTTTTGCGGCTATTGCGGGTGACGTTTATAGCTTAATATATCAGTTAACCACCACCAGCTGGCGAAAAGTCAACTGATTTGAAGTGTCCAGACATGTTGGCTCTTGCCATTCGTTGTCGACTTGTCGTATCGCAGTCGGGCAGTCTCGATCTGTCATTCAGTCATTGTTCTTGGCGACGTTGTACGACTTGTCGTGCCTTTAGTGAAGGAGTAGTCGACAACCCACATCACGTCGGATTAAATTAACTTTCGGTATCTACCATCCTTACTGTAAAAGTAATTTCAGTTCTTTATTTACATATCAACACTGTGTATTTTAATGTTTTCTTTACTGCTCTTTAGATTTGCCTTCCACGTTGAGTCAGTCTCACCATATCTTACCACAAAGTAATTGACATGAACTTGATGATCATAAAAAAGCTGAGAAAACTACATGATTTCATGCTTGCAAAAGGAAAACCTATGGTAAACAACTAAATATGATCAATAGAATAGAAAACTAGAAATATCTGAAGTGTTGGCCGTTGGGTATTATTGCTTGCTTCAATCTTACCCGATACCCTTTTACCCATTGAGCAACTACTTAGTTTCCCATGCTCTCCATTGTCCAATTTTGTTTATTTTTTTTATTGTCAAAAGAAGTTTATTTCATTTCATTGAGTTTTCTATTTTTATTTGTTTATTTGTTTAATCCGTTTTTTATATGAAATCAATCCAAGTTAGAGACTAGAGTTTAGGGGCAGTATGGTTATAGGAAATATGTTATATATGTATAGGTTTATAGGGCAGTATGGTTTATTATTAAAATATGTTGTTATTATAATTATTGGTCTCTTACAGGATAACAAAAATATGTTGTTATTATAATTATTGGTCTCTTACAGGATAACAACTAAGTTTCAAACTTTCAATTCTTTTGTATTGTGTAATTTTTTTTATCCTCTGTATTTTATTGCAGGTTTTTAACTTAATTTATCTGAGAGGCGGATAGGTGCAGTGCCAGATGTGTTCCCGGCTTCCTGCCATGAAGATTAATCAGAACTTATATTTATAAATTTTCAAATTTATGTTTGATGATGTGAAATGTTTATAATTTCCACAAAGAAATTGTGTGAATTTATCGACCAATTCCAATGTATTTAACTTCATTTGATGTTACCACCTATGCATACCCAGAGTTACCTGGTTCCTACTTCATAACCAAATATCCTTCATATTCCTTATCTTCCCTTCTAATTGAATTTACTGCAGAAGTTTTTATTTATTTATTATTTCGACGATGAAATGGGTATTGCTGCATACGTTATTGTAGCGTTAAGGTGGAGTATTAATTTCGTCTAAACTGTAGATTTGTTGGGTTTTTGCCTTTTTGGGTAATAATTTTGATCATATACATCGTTCAGAAATGGGGTATTGGGTAATAAATTCATCTTATTCATCCACTTGATATGGGGTTTTTGAGAAACAATTTTGATCATATACTTTGATCAGGACATGGGGTTTGTGATTGATATTTAAATAACATCCAACACATTTGGAAAAGTAGCGAAGTTCACTAGCAAGCAGATTTTTAATATTAATGTCGCACATCGTGATAAACCATTTAATTTATGTCAAGTGAACTTACGGTTTAAAACTCATAATGAATAATCATCTAACTAGGCTGTATTTCCGCCATCTATCATACAAATACTAAAACGATTTTAACGAACTTCAACCGTATAATAATAAAATATTAAAAAAAAAAAAAATTATTAACTAATTAATTTTCAATTAATCTAATAAAAATCTATTTTACGTATGCTAGAAATGCCAATATCAACCTTGATTCACTTTGACTAGGTAAATAACCCAACAAATGGTTAAGGATGGAATATAGTGTGTGGCAAATTTTGCTAGAGGACAGTTATCATAGTACAATTCCTAGTTCATGACCCTACAAAAATTTCCTCATATCATAGCCCTTCCCAATCCCCGTAGGCCCGTTCAACCAGAGCCCTCCCCTCCTCCTGGTTATCACAGCGGGTGAGTGATCACAGGCGTTGGTTAATGGTTAGTTAGGAAAACGGGGCCACAGAAAAGAAGGGAATGCAGTTGTCATTTTGCTACATCCACACAAATTATCAATCTTCAAATCCAACGATCTCTTGTCGATTTCCAAACAACTATAACAGAGGAGAGGGATTCTCCTGAAAGGAAAGTATGTTTAGATATAGTTTTTAAACCATATTGTAGTGAGAGAAAGCAATACCTCAAATCTATCAATCCTACATTGTCCTAAATTAGAACTATAAGTGGTGATCAGATCAATCAACATCACCACAAAATCTTGAGTAGCTGAATACTGTTGTCTGCAAAACAGATAGCAGCAAATAGTTGGCTCTGGAACAGGCATCAATATCTAGAAGATTTCCAAAAACTCAAAGGGAAAAGTTAACGGGAACATTAGAAAAATTCAAGAACAAAGTTAATTAAAATAAATTTTCTTAAAATAACCTTGCAGCAGAGATCATTGAGCTTCGGAAGACACAGCTTTCAGACTTGCATTATTGGATTAGCTTTATTTCTATTTTCACGAGCAGTCGAGTCGAGCACCTATTTCGCCAGGTAGGTACACGAAAACTACAGCTGAAATTATCTGAAAACAAGTCAAGAATGCAGTAAGAATCATTAGCTAAAGAATGTGTGATCTATTACTTAAAAACAGTTAACTTAATATCCGATCTCCGTTGTTTAACTTTCAATTTGTTTTGAAATTTGAAGTAATAACTAATGAAAGTAACGAACGACGTGTAATGTCATGTCTGCGACCAGCTGTGACTGTGCTACCAACTTAAGATTCAAAACTCATTACTAGATGTCGCTACTGTCGCCCTTGTTGTTCTTGTTCATGCGTCGTGAAAAGAGGCGAAATGAGCGAAACTAATTGTTGCTAATTTATGCTTATATTCATGTGATTCATATACTAAATTGAGCTTCGTATCTTATGTAGGTTTATCTTGACATAGTTTATACTTATCTATTGATATTATACCGACTTATTTCTTCAAATTCTAGATGCATTATTGTCAGTCCATGCTGGCAGTCAAGTTTACTTAAGCGCTCAGTCACTTTCCATTCATTACATCCTTATGCTGTCAAAAGCCTAAAACTCATGTGTGAAGCCTACGTATTGTGGAGAACAAATGTGTGGAGACAAGGTATTTCCCCATTACTGCTACCACACCAACCACACCACGTCAAATGCCTTACTAAATTCATCACCATTCACCCATATGATAAAGGTAAGCATCAATATCACCTATCACCACGCTACTGCAATACTTCATGACACTCTCTTTAGCCTCAGGAAATTTACCTCCACCTGAGGAGTAATGCTGTTGGTTGCTGTGATTTCCATTTTTACGGTTTTTTATCATGAAACTTTCAGTGTGCTTGTTAGTTAAGGTAAAGATTGAAATGCTTTATTAACTGTTATATTTTCATTAATGCAATACATTTCTTTTTTTACAGAGCATGTAATAGATCCTTAAGCCAATGCTGACCTTTGTCCATGACGGAAGAAGGACTTCCAGCAACGTGTTGCTCCATCCTCATCTTCCCGACGTACACTCATCTAGCTTCACTGCTTTTGCTGCTACAACTTGTCTTACTTCACCGACGAGTTGGAACACTTCCGTGGTCGCAACCCTTTGCTGTTACACACCTGCAGTTACTTACCTCGGGATTATGGCCAGGTACCGGACAATTGGCTTATTTTCTTAGGTTATCTACCAATAGTCTAGTTGCGTTAAACTCTGTGTCTGTGTAATAATTCCAAAATCAGGCCCTTTTTGCGCACAAACAAAGTTTTACTTGGACGTTTGTTATTTCTAACGCTAGATGGCTTTTTGAAAATGTGCAGCTGTCAAAACAGTCAGTTTCATTACTTTGCACATATTTTTAAACATTTATTGGCAGTTATTTTGTTGAAGTATTTAGTGATAACTAACGATAACTATTCCCCCAACAAAGCTCACTTGTTAGGTTTTCGATATTTGATTTTTTATTTCTACTTCCGGTTTACTCATTTCAGTCTGTAGTTTAGTAAATATTCATCTGACGTACGAAAGAACCACATATTCGTGATCCTCGTCAAATTTGTAGTAAAGTTCATGTTTTATTTTTTACGTATTCGTACTTCCGGTTTCGAAAATTTTCCTGAACTATAGTTCAGGAAAATTCTCGATTTTGGCCAAATTTTGGATTTCGTTTAAATCCCACCTAATCGACCCCAAATTTCATGGGGATCACGAATATGTGGTTTAATTTGACGACAGCTCAATGGTTGAGGCGCTGTGGTTACTTCCGGTATACTTCCGGAATTTTTTTTAAAGACTAGCAAGTGAGCTTTGTTCTATTTACAGTTCTCAACATTTCAAACTTGATTTAAACTTTAAAAAATTGCATATTTAAATCTTCGAGCTAAAAAACCTGATCATTGTTTCTTTCTGTATTATGTAACTTTTATTGGCATGTCAGTAATTAAGAATTGAATTTCTCTTTATTCAGGTAATGCAGAGGAAATTTCGAGAAGATGGACACCATAACGTCGCCGGTATCTCCAAAGTGTCAGCGCGGATCATCATTTGTTGTTGGTAATATGTTTGTGTTTGTGTTAGTTAACCCGTTGTCTGCCACGCCTTTGTTCTCCCCGCTCCTTAGCATGGGCCGCGCCGAAAGGCGCCTGTTAGGCAATGCACCAAGTTCCCCCTTGTCGATGCGGTGATGGATTCTCCTGTCACCGTGTCAGCCCGGACTTGTCAGCAATGGCAAGTCCCACCTTGGTCATGGATCCTTCAGACGTGGCGCGTAGAATAGTAGAGTACAACCTACGGGTTGTATGGCGTGGCAGCCAACGGGTTAACTTAAGTGTATGTATGTATGTGATTGTAAAATGTGGTGGAATTGTGGGTGGAGGTGGGACAATAAAGCAATTCCTTTTAAAGTTTTTTGTTGGCCATGTCTCGTAACTTGTAATAAAAAAATGTTTAGCATTTGACTTGTATATTTTTGTGACTGATCATCTTCAGATTCTTCAAATAAATTGCTGTGACAAACCAAACATTATCTACAACACCTTTTTTACCCCAACTTAAGTTAAAAACAGAACTGTTTACATCACATTTTTTTAGTTAACACCACAGAACTTTTCTTTCGTAACTTGCCCTGTCGTCCAAACACTAGAACATGTCGGAATGCAGAGCGACTATAGAAAAGACTATAGCAATAGTCATCTCCAACATGCGAAATAGTAAAGATCCAACACAAATCTGAAAACGTCGCAATGTCTAAAGGCTTTTAGGTGGAAAGACAAGTCGTACAAAATGATTACCCAGGTTAAAAAAAAATTATTTCTCTTTAAAGATCAACAATTCCCAGTGACTAGTAATTATTAAGATATGACCGACAAATCTGAACATAATTATTAAAATTTTAAATTCGACTCTAGTATTTAGAAACGTCCCTGTAATAAGTGGGAGAAGCGTAGGGTGTGTCAGGTGCCTTAGTGGTGTAGTAACTCGGGATAGAGTTATACTTCGGAGCTTCGGTGTAGTTGGTCGGAGCAGCGTAAGTAGTGTTATAATACTCAGCTGCCTTGGTAGTGTAGTACATAGGGGCCTCGGTGTAGTGTGTAGTAGGTGTAGCGTAGGTTGTGGTGTAGTAAACTGGAGCCTCGGTGTAGTATTCCGGTTCAACGTAGTACGAAGGAACATCCGCTGTGTAGTTAGTCGGGGCTGCGTAATACTTGGCCGCCTCAGTTGCAGTTGTGTAGCTTGGGGCAGAGTAATACTTCGGGGCTTCGGTGTAGTGGCTCGGGGTAGCACAAGTTGTGGTGTAATACTCTGGAGCCTTGGTGGTGTAGTAATTGGGTGACTCGGTGTAGTATTCAACCGCTTTGGTGGTGTAATTAGTTGGAGCCTCGGTGTAGTAGCTAGGAACTAAATAATTCTTGGAAACCTCGGTGTAGTAAGCTGGGGCAACATACGTGTAGTACTCCGGTGACTTGGTGGTGTAGCACTTGGGAGCCTCGGTGTAGTACTCAGGATCTTTGATGATGTAGCTCGGGGAAGCGTTATCTGCGGTGTAATATTCTGGAGCCTTGGTGATGTAGTAATTGTGAGCCTCAGTGTAGTAACCGGTTGATGCGAATGTTGTCGTTGTGTAGTAAGGCAGCGGTGTGGAGCTTTGGTATCCACCACACTCAGGAGACATCGGTACACCAGTGATCGAGCCAGCCTTCAACGATACGACAAACGGCAACAGCACAACACCATCATCAACTACGCGGTAAATAATTTAAACATCAATATTCAATATGGTACATAAACAGATAAAAAACAAATAATTGACACAAAATCCATAAAACAGAATATTTACCCGATTGCGTACTGATAATACGAAGAAGAATGCACTTGGGAAGAGTACACTGCAGTTGTTCATCCATGTTTCGTTGCCAGTATTGTTCTCTCCAACCAATCGCCCTGATACAACAGCATGGTGATATTCCATACGCCGACGACCCAATTTGCTATCACAAAAGAAGGCAGCATCTCCAGCCTAATAAAAATAAAGTCCAAACCCAATGATTAAAATATAATTTAACAAGAACTTCATGTACTATCTAACAACAAACATCAGGGCAGTCATTGTTGGTCAAGTTTTAAGCACTAAAAGTTACAATAAGTTTTAAGCAATAAAATTAATATGAAATAAAATGTTCAAGGATTCATACCAGCCAGACGTTCGATCGTGCTTCAAGCTCGGTTTTGACTCGATAACCACCAAAATTGGAATCTATTTCCAAACCAGAAGCGACAGCCAAATCCGTTGTTGCGTCCCAACCGACAACAGCGACGACATAGTTTGAATCTGCTGAAATGAATTATAGGTTTTAATTGAAATCGCTAAAACATGTACTGAAATAACAGTTTACCTTTTAACCATCGTTTAAGGTCAATGCGACCTTGTAGTCTTCCAAAATTGCACCCTCAACATAAGCTTTGGGCAAAACATTAACACTTTCCGCTTTCACCTTCTCGGTTGTCCATTGGTTAAACATTTAGAGGACTCGGCATGTGTTAGCGCCATCGATGTTGCGGGACAGCGTGACGTGCTCGTGGACATCTTTAAGGGCATCGCTCAGGGATTGAAAAAGATTTTCGTTTACTACCTAACAAGAAAATAAAGGATATTTTTAGAGGAATTCCTAGAACTAATTCTATTCGTAGAACTAATTCACAGAAATAAATTGCTAGCAGATTAAATAGACTCTTAGATACTATCGAGCAGGAAGGTTATCAAAGTTATTCAATATTCCATAAAGGTGTAATCATATTTCTCTAATTAAAACTTCAAGAGGGCTACTAGTCATCAAAATAAAATAAAAATTTGTAAATAAATAAGGAAAAGTTGTAAAGGGGAAAGTTTTAATCTTTAAATAATTGGATAATTGAAAGTACCCATGTAATACCCAATTCATGTGTCATTAACGTATCTAGCAGGTCACACGAAAAAAAGGGAAGAAACATCATTACCCAATTGTTGATTCTGATATTGTTGCTGTGATGACAGATCCAGCACAAGCAAAGCTTGCATATCTTGTAGTTACAATGACTTGGTCAGCATCAAATCTGCACATAGGAAGAAGGTTAATCAGTGTGAACAAACTGCAATCAGAAAGGGGCATACATGATAAATGCTAGTCGGGAACTAACATTTCACAAATTTTAAACAGGTTTAATTCTTATATTTGAGCTTGCATAATCTTTCTATTCTTAATTCTTAGGGGTTGAGCATTTGGAAGGAAATCAAAGAAAAACTCATTACCCTTTTGGAAATTTTGCAGTTTTTTCTGAGAACGAAGGGAATTAAGATTACCTGAAAACCACTCTACTGACTATTATGATGGCGGAATTACTAACTAACCTCCTAGTGGGCTGGGAAAGTATGCTATATCAGATTCTTCGTTCGACATCCATTCCATGTGTCTGCATGGCCAAAATATCTAATATTAATGAGAAAATTAATAATTAGAATATTAAGATACTCTACAAACACAAAAGATTCTCATGTTATGAATTCATGACGTGATGCTCAATATTCAATAAAAAAACTCACGATTTTCAGATTCGGAGACAAACATTTAGACGGAGAGATACCAATCAGCTGTTAACACTCAACGGAGCCATCTGACGGACAAATTATCAAGGCTATACATGATTTCAATTAGCGCCGATTTCAATTCATTTTAGGAAACTTTACAAGTTCTCTTATTGGTTCAAGTCTAACGATACGCAACTAAGTTATAAGTTTAAACTCGTGGCAGATTGAACTGGACAATTTAAAGAATCAATAAGACACTTTTCGCAAAAAGGCACGCATTTGAATACCAATAAAAATAATAAATCAACAATCACCAGTAATTATATACCTCAACACTACAAATCCATAGTTTGAAAAAAGGGGGAAAAAAAACATTAATAGCTGCTGTCCCCCTGGATTTAATTATCTCCCTACGTTTACCTTGAAATCTCCAATATCACTACATTAACCTTGGAATAGTTTTCTATCACAGGTTGAAAACCTTGAGATTGCCCTTTTTTTACAAGTTGATGGCCTTCATATTTCATTTAAAAGGCTGGCCATCCAACGTTCCAATCGTCAGTCTACTTTCCGTAGTTGGTCGAGAGAGTAACACAGAAATTCTCTTGGCCAACTATGGACTGTAGGCTGGACCTCGTTCTTTTACATTTTGTCCTGTAGTTTATCAAATGAAATCTGCAATTTACGGTGGCATTTGATCAACTACTGCTGGAATGTAAAAGAATTCGATTACTGAGTGTGGCACCAAGTTGCTAATAAAGGTTAAGTTTTCACTGAAGCTGAAAAAAGAGAAACGTTTCCTATCCATCTCTAACGACTGGCAAATTAGGTAAAATCTAAGAAATCGATTTAAATTTGGAAAATGAACGTTTGCCGACATAGTAAATAATAAACGAAAATTTACATAAGGTAACACAAATTAAGTTCCATCCGAACTATAAGGGGGAAACGGAATCTATAAAACAGAAAATTGAGTACCTTTGCACAAAGCACATTTGTTCTGTGAAGAAAAGTGAAAATCATTTCAAACTAATTAGTCCTAGTGTATAACTGTACTTAGACTAACTCTCACTAGTGGTAAAATTAAAAAAAAATAAGTCAATTGTCCGGTACCTGGACATAGTCCCGGTGGTGGGTGACCACAGGTGTGTCATAGTGGAGTGGTCAAACTCGTCAGTGAAGTAAGACAAGTTGCGTGGCAGCATAAGAAGCAGTGAAGCCGGCTGTGCGGGGGTCACGAAGCTATCGATGATGGTGCAGAACCTCGATTCCTCCAATGCCTAGATTTTTCCTGGGGGTTTCAAAAATATTTGTGTCACGATAAAACGTATTCAGAGCCTTCGATGCTTGTAACCATTTGTACACCACGTCGACAAAAAGAAAAGAAATAAACTCACCGCCCTGCGAAGAATAGCCGGCAACAGTTCAGCAAAGTACGGTGCAAACTCTTGAGGTGTCATGGATTTACCGAAAGCGAATAGGACATTTCCGGCGTAGTCGATCAATTCTACACTGCTTTTCCAAACGACGTCCAAAATGTTTCTTGTTACGTGGAAACAAAGGTTTAAATGTTTTAGTCAAATGTAACATTTATATTGCATTTTACAAGTGTTGCATGAAACGTTTCAGGGTTTATATCTAGGGAAGGGGTGGTGGAAATGATATGAAGATATATGTTTGGGATTATAAGTTAAAAGGGGTTTGGGAAATGTTAGGTGTGTTTATGGGATTATAGGTTATAAGGTTTCTTCTTTATCTACCAACGGTACTTTGTAACAGCAAACCTCGACATTTTTTTAAAATTCAAATCCCCCCTTGCAACATCCTCTACGTTCCTTTCCCAATCCCAAAAACATGTTCATTATTTTTTGACAAAGAAATTCCACATATTTCTGTTTTTGTTCCTTTTTAACAAATAAACGGTAAACTGCATAGACACAATGACAATTCAACGAAATAATGTTGCACCTGCAAAGGAACAGCCAGTTTAACTTGATGCAAAAAAATCTTTCACCAGCATAGGCTGCAACAACGTCCTACATTGGACAGCAACTACGGGAACGTAAACGATAAACCTATAACCAAAAGGAAATGAATTAATCTTCAGCATCAATGGAAATGTTGTCTGAAAAGACAAATAATTGTTACTTTATGTTGTTGCAACTTCATGCAAAAATATCTTTCACCAGCATAGGATGCAACAATGTCCCACATCGGACGGCAACTACGGGAACGTAAACAATAAACCTATAACCAAAAGGAAATGAATTAATCTTCAGCATCAATGGAAATGTTGTCTGAAAAGACAAATAATTGTTACTTTGTGTGGTTTTCAGTAGTTAACCCAAACATTCTGAAAACATTATCTGATAGCTATTGTTGAAACCATATTTACATGAAACTAGATGACTCACCTAAGATTTAAATACAGTCATTCTGAAAGAAATAATCTTACTTTATCAACCTATCTAGTGTACAATTAGAAAGTTGATTGAAATAATTACTTCAATTGTTCTGAAATGTTTCTTCATGTGACGAAACATACAGCAGTACAGGTGGCAAGAGGAACACCATTTAACCAGGTGGCCACGTCAAATCCATGTCACATTGGGCAGCAGCGAAGGAGCTCAGATCAGACATTACCAATTAATCCTATAAATATAAAAATTTAAAATTTAATTACTATCAAGGAAAAATGTCTCAAATGACATTTAAAAAATGATGTTAGTTATCTTAAGCTATACAATGCCTCAGAATAAATGTAGCAAATGTTTATACAGTTATCAAGCTTTTCCAATACACAACTGAAAATCCTACAACAAATAAGTTAAGAGATAATCACCAAATAACTAAATCTGTAGTCTCACAGTTAGAAAGTTAAACAACATATTTACTTTAATTGTCCTGAGTGTTTTTGACGAAACGTTCAGCAGGTACAGGAAATAGAGACGACATTTTGGCAAAATGTACAGCTGCTCCAACTCCAAGCCACATGATCAGATGAAATTGCCAAGTAGAAATTGTAGTCTACACGATACCAAACAAATAACAAAATTCACACACAAATAATTAACATTTAGTAACATTTAAGAATCCAAACAGGATTTTTATATTTTTATGAAGAAAACCTTCTGAAAAGAAAAATACGCCGTATGCGCCATCTAGCGGACATAGTTTTAGTCACCTAGTGACAGCCAACATATTCCTTAGCATCCACGGACTGGACGGAACGGATAGCTTTCGCCAGCTCAACGTCATCCAACTATCAAGATTCAGGTAAAAGAGAAATTACTAACTATTAGAAAAATAATTAATCTCACATGTTAAAAAGAGTGGAAAGGCTGAAAAACAGTCTAAGCCATGCTATAGCCATCTTGCGTTGTTACAAGAAATGTTTAAAATCCTTAAAAAATCTCGATCCTCACGCAATATTCTACTGACGAAAATCATCATCACCTCGTCCTCCCCCAGAAACCGCCAAGGTTAAAACTTTCGCAGTATCTATGTAGTTATCGATCGACGAATGATGTCAAGTTGCATTGGTACCGAGAAATATCTCATATCTACCAAAAAGATATAAATTATGGAACATCTTTGTGAAATCACATGATTGACAGACGAGTAGATCATCTCGGTCAAGTTCCCAAACTCATATGCATGTTATTTTAAGCAATAGCCCCTGAAGCATCATACTTAGGAAACATATCATGTCACGTAGCCTGTGGTGGTTAAATATTCAGCACGAAATTTGAAGGATCTCTCGAATAGACAGCTAACGATGGTTGCATTTCAATTTCAGAGATATCGATCCCGCAATTGGAACAACATTACCCTCTATAAATGCATCCACAGCTTCGACGGATGCGTTCACTCTGTGCCTAGAGACGTTAGTCTAATCTACCCTCAGAGATCAATGCATTTGGCATTACCTTTTTTGATTTTCTTCCTTTGGTTCAGCATTTTCATCAGCTCCTCGTCGACATCGAATCCCCTCAATGGCAAACACCTTCGCACTATCTGGGTAAAGCATGTTTAAATTAGTGTTACTTAATTGCTGGTAAGATTTTCTCCATTCAATATTATACCTGGCATTCAATTTTACTCCAATTTCAGAGACGTTGGAGTGGAAATCCCAAAGGATTGACGGGGCCGCTTAAAGGAGGTGTCATTCTCGAAACCCTGTCACAACGCTGGAATTTCACGTAACTAAAAAACCAAAGCAAAAGAATTTCCTGTTCATTTATATCATCCACAATTCATGGTTTTCTGATTGCATGCACTGACCAAACTACGTCCGTTTTCATGTTCCAGGTATGAAATGGTCACGGTGAGTGAAAATGTGCTGGAGCCACCACCAAACGGAAGAGGACTTTACAATTACCTGTGGGAAAACGTTAAGTTTATTTCTTATTCAATCACACATCCTAGAATATAAAAGTGATTAGAGACGCACTTAAATGAATAAAATAACATTTTGGCCTGTAGAACGTCTCCTTCACACAATAAGTTCAATCTCTAGAAAACCACAAAAAATTTGAAAGTGATCAAAAATCAAACATAGAATTTTTGTGTGATTTGGTTTATCACAGCAATGCGATTTTTTGGTTCACGAAGTGACGCTGACACCTCGGCGCCTTAAGATGTCCGACTATACATTGCCTTGGGCATACGACCAATTTGCATTCATCATTCCCATCGCTGACGAATCAGCAAACATCAACGCCGTCGTCAAACCATTTCAATGGCCGGTTTGCACACTCGAATTTGTTTTTAAAATAACTCACCGTTCAAATACATCCACTAATCGATTGAAAAGGTTTGGCTGGGACTTGGCATATCGATCGTTTGCGTTATTGCGGTTTTGACTTTAATGCTACGCTACTTGGACTATCAATCCAAATTATTTACGATAGGAAACAAACCACGTGAAGACGGTGACATTTCGGTTAACCCGCAAAATAGTCGCCGTGACGTAAACGTAGCCAGTAAAGAGTATTTGTACGTTTTCGGGAATTTGCTATCACAAGGTTCAATATTACTTTAGAGATTAAAGAAAAATACGCATAAGAGAAAGACGAATATTTCTGCCTTATAATAGGCGGCACCTGTACATCGAAACGGTTACCATTTCGAACAGTCGCTGGCGTGTGGACCCTGGCCGCTTTCATCTTTGTCCAGGCCTACACGTCGACTCTCTTCACTTATGTCGTGACGCCAATCCATCAGCCGCTAATCAATTCTGTTTACGACATTGCCGACAGAACTGATATCAATTTACTTGTCAGAGAAGCGGGATTCATCAATACGTTACTTTTGGTAAGTTCAAATACAAACGATCGAATTAATAATTACGGAACAATAGAACAAAACTTTTGATTTTCAACAGACTGCCAATGAGACGGGTCTGTACACGAAATTACGAGACAGGCTGAATTCCTTCGATAAATCTGTTTGCCCAGTTGTGTCCGAATGCATTCGATTGGTTACACCAGGATCAAGAAACGTTTACGCCGATGTAAAACAACATTTAGTTTTTTAATTAATTTTGGTAAAATAAATTTATTCTTGTTGCATAATAACGTTTTGTAAATTATTCTAGGCCAAAAGTTACCTCAAGGACGTAATCAGGACAGAATTCAAAAAGACTGGAAAATGCAACTTGCAACTGGCGAAAGAAGGATTCTTGAATATCGCAGCATCGTTTGCCTTGCCGAAAAACAGCCCCTACACCCAAACTATAACCCAAGGGTAAGCAACTAAATTTAAAATATGCTGCTACTATTTCTCATTAAAATTCTAACACTTCACACAACTGTGTCAAAACAATAATTCAAAAAAGGATATTGGAAATGCAACAAATTGGTCTAATCGACCATTGGGACTCGTGGTTCCGCCCAATGCCTCCTCAATGTACCGGAAAACCGCAAATTGAAAACAAAGCAACGGGAAACAAACTAACGCGTCTTAACATGAAAAATTTGACTGGCGCATTCATTGTCCTTTTAGTTGGATTAAGTCTTTCCCTGTTGGCTTTTCTTTGTGAGATAATTATTTCAAATTTAGGCAAACGCCGTCGTACGCAGTTGCAAGTAGAATCGAGTACAGTCATCAACGTTACCGAACATCAGGAACCTACAATAATCCTACTAAACTAATGGGTTTTAGAATTACTGCCAGTAAAAAAAAAAAACTGATTTACAGAAGAAAATGCTTGTGCTTATTTTAATTTCTATTTCTCGTTGGAAGCAGCGTTGTTTAAACTTGCACTTCTCCTGTAACGGTGTTGCACATGCTTCTTTCGGCTACTAGTGGGTTTAAGAAATAGTAATACGTTTTAATTTCGATCCAAAACTGGTGTCGGGTACATATTAAATTGTTTCAATCAAAATTGGCCAACGAAGAGGAGGTGCTAAAGTTGTGAGATACACAATCGGGCCTGATCTGCAGTCGTTTCTACAAATGAGTTATTTTAAACCCTGGCTGAGTCAACTTAAACAGCAAGAGAAAACGGTCAACCGCCTAGCTGAGGAATAATCGTACTCCGAACTGCGTCACGATTTATAACAACGTCACCTAATAGTAAAAAAGGAAGAATAGAGATGTGTCCTACCTTTAAGCCTGGGGAAATACAGCCAGGTATCCACCCATTGAATTTGAATTGAATTTAACAAGATGCTTCTTGCAATGAACCAGTATTTGAGGACATGTCTATCATAATCTAAAGATTCTCGAGTCTAAGAAGAGAAATAAGGAATTATGTTAAAATATTACAAATTACTGATACAAATCTTCAAGAATACATACATTCAAGAGTTGCAAAAGTGTTATTCTTACATCTTGTTGCTCAAGTTGTAGGAGATGGGCTCTTTAAGTCTGACTCTGTTGAATTCCATCGGCTATTCGAGTAACTTAGTTCAGTGAAAACAATCGCCACTTGCATTTCCGTCGATCCTGAAGAAACACGTAGTCACTTATCCCGCACTTTTAACACCAATGTCGACGTTCCTATCACTGGATACCATTTTGGCCATTTTCCTTCAGCAATTATATTTTGTTGCACAAAGTAAAACTGTGATCCATGCTAATTCCAAAATCGACTTGTTAATGGAATTCTTGTTATTTCAGCTAAATATAGTACCTGGTAGTTCACATCGGTATGTGTGGCTGGTGCTCACGATTTAATCACTTTGTCAGTATTTTTTCCCTTCATATGCAGGGACAACTCCAGCAGTCACACTGTACTTGAAAGGATTAGACTTTTTGTTGACATTGCTGTATTTGAGCTGAGTAATTGGGTGACGGAACAAAATCATATTGTAGCTATCAATACTTTTCAGCAGTGGGAGGTTGAATTTTCAATGCAGCCTAGGCATGGAACTCGTAAAAAAATCCGAGAAACAGTTCATGCCTTACTTCTTTTACCGATAAGGGAATCCTGTGATATTTGAAACATTTCCTTTGCTTGGCTACTTTGTTTCAAACACGTGCAGAGGGATGGGATGGGGAACGAGTGGATAACACCGACTGGCATTGGAGAATCTGGGAGAAACAAAAGAAAACTTATTTGTGTGAACAGACTCGTTTATCATATACTTATTGTAATCATCCAATTTAATGGCTGAAACATTTACCCAGAACAATTCTGCCTCTAAATGACATTTTCATCCAACAACCGGCGTGTACGTGTACTCTTCTGACGAGTCCTAATTTTGGTGTGCACTGCAGTACTGCAGACGATCTTCCTGTCATAACTGAAAGCGGCGCTGCCAATTTGTCTTTTTCTGCCCCCGAAAAATTCTCAATTAATTTCCGTCTTTTTCTTTAAACGTTCACTTGCTACAGAGTAATACGTAACCAGTATTCCCCTGATTTATTTTACCTGATTGGCGATTCCGTCCATTGGCTGCCACTGGGCCTGCGCCGGCCTGCCACTCAAGGGGAACTACTGTAAAAAAAATTTCCACACGTTATTGGGCTAATACGCTTAGCGGAACATCCACGAAAGAAATTATGACTGAACTTGAAAATTTATTCAAAACTTTTATTGTCTGCGCATTCTATGCTCATTAAATCCCATAAGCTTATGATTATGAGCAGTTGATAAGAGCTCGTAATAAACGGAGGGAATGCTGAATTAGCGTAGCAGCGAGCGAACGTCTAAAGGGCCAACTGAAATGGCCTCGAACTTCAGAAGATATCGGTCAAGCAACAGCCAAGTCCTTCACCCTAAATTAATCGGGATAGAATTAAAGAAATAACCAATATGGTCGCCCACAGAAACTCCGCTGCAAAGTTGTCGAGTGTTGTGTCTTCCGTCTTTGTGGTTTTCCTCTTGGCCCATCCAACACAACAAGGTAATTAATAAAATTAAAATTAAGGTAATTAACTTAATTGATAACTCTTTCATTTTTTCCACGAATGTAATGCAGCGCCAACATTTGAATGCGGTCGATCAACATTCACGTCGAGGATCGTCGGAGGGAGTCAGACGATGGCCAACGAGTTCCCGTGGATGGCCCATTTGCTTATTCGTGACATTGATGGGCAATTGTTTCATTGCGGCGGGACTCTTATCAGCGACACTCACGTCCTGACAACAACTCGTTGCGTCGTTCACAACCAGACTAATAAAATTTATGATCTTTTGAAAATTACCTTGGGTACTAACGTCATCAAATTTGGTGAGAGTTCCGGCCAAGTTTTCGACTGGAAGAAAATTGTGATTCCGGCCGGAATTGAATCAATGGAGCCCGACATTGCCATCGTCACTCTCTCGAAACCAGTCACTTTTACAGGTACCTATCACAAAATCGATTTTAATTATTTCCAGGGGTATTTATTCATGCCTAATTATTAGATTACGTCCAACCGGCTTGTCTTCCGTTTGCGGATGACACCAATCACGTCAATGATTCCGTCGTCCTCACCGGATGGGGTGAGTACTCACGCGAGTACAACTCATCCGGATCCGTTTTGCGTAAAATCCAGACGACAGTTTTATCTGGCGGTCAGTGCCAACAAACGGCAAGAAAAGTCCCGGCGTTATCGGCTAATGACGTCATCTGTACTGAACAAGGATCCGGCCAGAACTGCAACGTAATAATAATTATTAATCTTTTTTTTAATGGGACTTCATAAACATTACAGAATTTTAAGGGCGATGATGGCGGACCGATGAATTATTACAACGCGGAATTGAAGAGGTGGTTCGTCCTCGGAGTAGCCGGAAGAGGTGACTCCGGTGACTGTAACAGTACCAACAAACCCATCAACGTGTTCACTCGAGTGGGAAGTCGACTCGATTTCATTCGTGATTATTCGGGTGTTGTTTCACCAATTACAAATTCCAACACAACGACGACGCCAGAAGAATTCACGACCATTTCCTATGAGATAACAACAGAAGATGGAAATATTAATGAGACGACGATGGAGACAAGTACTGAGACAACAACTAATCAACCGGTAGCCTTCACCTGCACGGGAAAAACGGATGGCAACTACCCGAATCCGGCCTCCAGTTGCTCTGCAAATTTCTATAAATGTGCGCACGGAAACGCTTACCTCTTCGTAAGTTGATTCAATTAATCTCAACTGCCGAGCTATTGGAGAGAATCATAAACAAATATCATTATATTTATACATACAGCCGTGTCATTCCGGTTTGGTTTACCGTGCAGAAATTGGCGTATGCGATTACCCTTTCAATGTCGCCGGATGCAGAAACCGTTGATTTCGTGACGCGGTAATGTGTTGAAAATGTCACGTTGCTTATTATATTACCGTTGCTCTGTAACGTGAAATGTACATATAGTATACCTTGCATACAAGATAATAGAACTACCATTAGCTATACATATTAGTCGAGCGCTTTTTGGGCAGGATTTGAAAAAGATAATTGCTTTAAAAACGAGTGGGTGTTGAGGCCAATGATATCTTCATTAGAATAAACAAGAACTGGGCTCGTGCTGAAAGCACGTCATATTATTATATGAAGTCGCACATAAGATTCGGTCGTGAGTCAACCGCGCGTGAAGCAATAACCATCAAATCTCACAAAGATAACAGCATAATACAATCTAGACTAATTAACACCATTGGCATCAGGCCCTGACCGGTTTCGACACCTAAAAGCACTTGAAAAACATTGAAGCAGAGAGAGCCAAGCCATCACACCATTTGGAGCTTATTAAAAAGCAACAACGCCCAGCACTTGCAATTATGTCTGGAAAGATCTTGAATAGATTCTTTGTTATCTTCGCTGTCGTTTTGATGACCGCTGCTGGGGTCAATTCGATTTCAGACTACCAGCCCATCATCATCAAGCAATTTGAAATAGTGTGACTTTATTATTAATCTGTGATCTTTCCAAATTGCGATGGCCTCGCCGGAATAATGATTCCTAAATTGAGTTGATGTTTAGACTAATTGTATTTTTTTTTCAGCAATCAATTAAGCTAGCTCTTCACTCCAGTAAAAAGTCGAATAATTGCCTAATTGGAATAGCCTTAAACACATAGTAGCTAGCCTACTGGCGTATAATTTATAAAACTAAAAACGAAATGAAACAAAGAAAATGACGGCAATTTTAATACTATCACGTATTCCCTTATAGCTTATAGCTATATCTATCTGTATATAAGTTTTGTTTAAGCGATTCATTGACTAAGTGCCGAATAAACATAGACAATATCTATCATATTAATCTTGTGTTACTTTTTCAAAGGTAGGTTTTCTTTACTGTAATACCGAGCTGTAAGCCGATGTTGAAAAATGTTTTCGGGATGACGTATCTTCGACACAGTAGCCAAACAACTAGATATACAGTGATATACAGTAGTTGTGTATACAGAAACAGAAGTAGACGCTATTTATTTAGGATGTTGAAATCGGAACGAAAGGTCGATGTATAGGTACAGACACATCATATCATTTGATCTTTGTCGGATTAGGCTATTACATACTATCCTGTAGTCTAACAGCTGCACCGGTTTGAATTAGTTGATGAAAGTCACTTTGACAAGTTGATGCGGCTATATGTATCAGCCTATACTAAGCGTAGTTTAACTAAACCTTAGGCTAATAACGTGACTTGATATTCTGAATTCGATTAGGAAACGTGTTTGAGCATATTGTGATTATTTTGCGTATAAGTATGGCGTCGTCGAAAGCCAAATAAGGAAAATATAAAAATTAAAACTTAGTTTTCATTTCTAATATAATTTAGTTTGAGCCAAACAGCACGAATGATCAAACATAAGACAAAATTTCAGCTTTGAGTATCTTAGCAAAACACGTTAACATTTCATTGTTAATTTATAGAATTTGATTATTAGTTTATTGGCTTACTAAGCTTTCACTTGCTTTATCTCTTTCGGCATTTGCCATTTGGCTTTAGCCGACATAACTTACTCATACTGTCATATAAAATAATTTTTTGAGGAGCAGGTAAAATGTACATTATCTGTTGTGTGAATAGATATAGCCAAGCAAATGAACGTCATCATGCTAAATGTCATGCCGGATGTTAAAAACGAAAAAAAAAAAAAAAAAACTTGCAGTAACTATTTCGATAAGGTTTGGCCCTTGAGCCCAACCTCGAGTATATAGGCGACCTCGAGTTAAGATTGCACGAGATCACACTATCTCAGTAACTCTCTTTATAAAATGCTGCGACGCTTTCAAGTAGAGTCAGACGCTGTCTATTAGTTGCTGCTGGACGATTTCCCCCCAGAGTTGATCATTCGCTCGTCGCCATGTCTGTCAAATTTTCACTCGGAACTGCTATCGTAACGGCCAGCATCTTCCTGATGGCGACCACCTTGAGTCACTGTTTAACGATTCCCTTGGCAAAGTCTGACATTAACGTTTATAACTTACAGTCGCAATATTCCAACGTCAAGTTGCTGGATCCCAAGGTATGACTGTTATAACTTATGTCAAACTATTTCTTAGAGAATTAATAATGTAGTTTTCGTATGCTGTCTAATAAGGAGCGTCCTATCAGTTAAAACCGAAAGCGAAATGTGATGCATTAATTATCGCGTTTGTCTTGCAGGATATTCAACAGAGAATAGACGATACTTCAACTAATCCGGAAACAACTCCTACGACGAATCCAACAACAACCACTACTACACCAACAACCACTACTACACCAACAACTACTACTACTCCAACAACCACTACTACTCCAACAACCACCACTACACCAACAACCACTACTACACCAACAACCACAACTACTCCAACAACCACTACTACTCCAACAACCACTACTACTCCAACAACCACTACTACACCAACAACCACTACTACACCAACAACCACTACTACTCCAACAACCACTACTACTCCAACAACCACCACTACACCAACAACCACTACTACTCCAACAACCACTACTACTCCAACAACCACCACTACACCAACAACCACTACTACTCCAACAACCACTACTACACCAACAACCACAACTACTCCAACAACCACTACTACACCAACAACTACTACTACTCCAACAACCACTACTACTCCAACAACCACTACTACACCAACAACCACAACTACTCCAACAACCACTACTACACCAACAACTACTACTACTCCAACAACCACTACTACACCAACAACCACTACTACACCAACAACCACAACGACTCCAACAACCACTACTACACCAACAACCACTACTACACCAACAACCACAACTACTCCAACAACCACTACTACACCAACAACCACTACTACTCCAACAACCACTACTACACCAACAACTACTACTACTCCAACAACCACTACTACACCAACAACCTCAACTACTCCAACAACCACTACTACACCAACAACCACAACTAAATCAACAACCACGACTTCACCAACAACCACAACTACAACCACAACTATTCCAACATCCACAGCTAATCCAACATCCACAACTACACCAACAACCACAACATTTCCAACGACGACCACAACTACAACAACTTCCACAACTAAACCAACCACGACAACAACAACTTCCACAACGAAACCAACAACGAGTCCGACAGCAACTTCAACCACGATCAAAACAACAACCCCTGCTACTACATCTACGACACCGTCGTCAAGCAGCCAAACCTTTTCCTTTCTCTCCTTGTCGCTTGTTTCAGTCAGTTTCCTGGTCAGCTTAACGATTGGACAGCATTAATTCACATACCATTAACCGAATCATTGAGTTTATGAACAACGTGTGTACTACAAATACCTTACAAAATTTTAGTTTCGGTGTCAAATTTCCTATTTTAATTTGGGTGTATAACATATTGTACTCATGATCGAGCAATAAATAAAACATTATGAAAAATAATTTCTCTTATTCCATACACAGACGAGTTTTCAAAGATTATGGTTTCAGTTTGATTTATCCTTCAATCTGTTCAATTAATAACGTCCATTTGGGCATTTGGCTATCTTTTTTCTACAGGCTATCATCTGAGTCCATAAACGTCGATAAAGTTTCAATTTAATTTGTAATTTAATTTTCCACAATGCCAGCGTTAGCGGAGCGGATACGTTCACAGATGGTTCACTTTTTAAAATATAAGCTCAATCTGATATCGCAAACGTAATAATGGCAGTTCCAGTTCCCATTTGCTTCTGAACTGCCCCAGAAAAAATCAAGGAAGATTAAGAAAAGGCGCAACAGAACCCATCCTTTAAATTCATTTTAGAATGATTAAGTTGACATTCTCGTGGGTTCTGTGATGCCAGACAGCAGCTGCATAGTGCTTTATTCGGTGATTTCAATTCAAAGATGAACTGAAATGTTGCCGAAATGTTTTGTGAAAACAAAAAAAATTGAGGCTAAAATGGCGACTAGGCAGCTAGATTATTTGTTGTACTGACCAGTCTGATAAGAAAAATCGGTACAGCCTATCACAAGATACTGAAAGAAATATGGTATCCTTGTATCTTAAAAAAAGCATTGACTCAACAGACACCGAACGGGTCATTCTTACTACTTTCATTCGTTCCGATAAGCAACAGGAATAGGTCCGTTCTCCCGCGAGGCGACAGAATAATGGACCAAAATGTTACTATTTAGAAAACGTTTGTAGCTTTCATTTTTAAAAATTGAAAAATATCAAATGGCCTCAAATAATGAAATGATGTTCTCTATACTGTTGAAGATTGTGGATTCACTACGGTTTATTCTCCAGCATCAGCGCCATTTGATATTTCTCAGGCAATGAGGGTTGCTATTGTAGCCTATATTAGGGACCGAAGGGTAAAATACGCTTAATTATTTCAACCCGAATGCAGCTAATTACAATGCCAGGTTTGTCCATTCTGAATTTGGGGAGAAGAGTCGTCACCTAAAAGAATTGTCGCGCATGTGTCAACACTTGAATTCCCAGCTATCATTTACGATATTAACCTGAGTGAGCTTATGTAGAGTCATTATTAAAAAGCTAGCTTAATAGATGACTAGCTAGATGTGTTGCATTGACGGTGTAGTTACGATGACGTATTTTTCTAGCGATAACACAAAATGTCTAACTGTTTAATAGCTACATGCAGTTCACGATTTCAACAGTTTTTATAACATGGCAATAAACCTAAATACACGTCAGATTAGTTTTGAAACAGTCATACACCATTTAGATAGTACAAGCTGTATCCTGTATCACTTTTCAATGCTATACATATAAAGGAAATCAACTCGAGCGCTCCGTAGTTGTTACGCGATTGTTTTCTAACTAACCCGCATCCCAAAAAATGTCTTATTCTCATGTCAGTTTGGTGGTTCTCATAGCCATGGCTGTCTTGGCTTTAACAGGGACTTTGGGTTCTTGTTCAATTATTCGTTCGGCCTCTGCTGGTGATTATTACGACATCAACCAGCAGCAGCTCGTCCTTTCACCCGAGATTCGTGCCAAGGTATACCTGATACCTGAATATACTATGATTGATATCTGAATGCAGCATCGTCTGATATTATTGGGTGATTCCTTTGTTATCAATTTTGATTTGAAATTGTAAATTTTATGGAGCAGGTCGTTCAGCCCTTTGCTATGCTACAGAATGAGCTCACAGAGGAAAACCTTGCAAAAGAACTAACAAACGAAGCCTCAACATATGCACCGACGGAAGCCCCGACCGACGCCCCGACCGATGCCCCAACCGATGCCCCAACCGACGCCCCAACCGACGCCCCAACGGAGGTCCTGACCGACGCCCCAACCGACGCCCCGACCGACGCCCCGACCGACGCCCCAACAGAAGTCCCAACCGACGCCCCGACCGACGCCCCAACCGACGCCCCGACCGACGCCCCGACCGACGCCCCAACAGAAGTCCCAACCGACGCCCCGACCGACGCCCCTACCGACGCCCCAACCGACGCCCCGACCGACGCCCCGACCGACGCCCCAACAGAAGTCCCAACCGACGCCCCCACCGACGCCCCGACTGATGCACCAACCGATGCACCAACCGACGCCCCGACTGATGCACCAACCGACGCCCCGACTGATGCACCAACCGATGCACCAACCGACGCCCCAACCGACGCCCCAACCGACGCCCCAACAGATGAACCAACTGACACTACAACGGATGCCCTGACGGATACTACGACGGATCCCACGACGGACGCCCATACAACAACAACTGCGGCAACAGTAGCCACAACCACAAAACCAGCCACAACAACAACAACTGCAACAACAGTATCCACAACCGGAACACCAGCTGTAACAGCAGCTTCAACAACAAACGTTCCAACCACAACAACAACTTCAGTAACAACGGCGCCATCCAGCAGCAGCACAGTCACTATTAGCTCTACTTCCGCTAGGACAACAACATCCGCACCATCTTCCGGCAGCAGTCAAACCTTTTCCTTTCTGTCCCTGTCGCTCGTTTCAATCAGTTTCCTGCTGAGTTGTTTAATACAGAGCAATTAAAACAGCACTCAACTCAAGCAACAATTGAAATCAGCCATCGCACATATGCATATCCACTCGTTTTAATTCCGGCCAAACGACCTAAACAATGTATAGATAATGATATAACTGTCGACGACAAATGATACGCTCACGATTGAATAAATACACCGCATAATAATGGCCAAACTGATTCATTCTTTGTCTCAAATTTTCGTCTGAATCAAATATACCGCGTCAAAAATTGGAAGTTATAAAGTGACGAAGCCAAACTGCCGTGATGAAATGAGCGGCTCGTAAGATAAGCGCAATAATCCCCTTGTAATCTTCGGTGCCATAAAAAGAACTAAGACCGGCGCGCTACTAAACAGCAGAATGTTCATTTGAAAAACATATTGCGCACAACATTCCCCTTTAATAAAAGTCTGATATTCATTTATATCTGCGACATTTGAATTCCCCGCCGAAATAATTATATTGCCCCCTTATAAGCCTTGCAGAAGCCGGAATTTCGGATAGACGGATTGTTAATGATACAAAATAGTGTGAGTCATTTCGAGCTGAAATCTGGGTTTCATCAAAAATTATTTAAAAATCAAGTGTCGTTTCAGAGGAGTTGAATCAAATTCATTTGAGTCGCCGCAGGGAAATTATCTAAGGGATGTGGCAATTTGGAATTCAGACGGCACGGCACTTTCAGAAATACGTCAACTGGATGTTGAAATGGGTGTGAAAAATTAAGTAACAAAAAAAAGCCCCAGATAATACCATTCGTATAGTCGATTAATTAGCACACGACTGCCGTGTATAAAAGCGCCTCGGGCAGAGAGATGGACATCAGTTCAACATCAAACGCTTTGTCAAAATATCAAATTCTCCAAGTCAAAGAAAAATGAGCAACTCTGCGATTTTTTTGGTTTTGCTGTTTCTAGGCATTTTGGCTTTCCTGGCCGAGTCAACCCAACAAGGTAAATTACAGTCAATTGTAATTCAAATTAATTTTCCGAAATTTGATTTGTCTTTTCAATTTTTTAAAATAAAGCGCCAACATTTGAATGCGGCCGGCCGAAATTCACGTCGAGGATTGCGGGAGGAAGTGAGTCCCATCCCGGCCAGTTCCCGTGGATGGCCCACATCCAAATGAAAAGTAATATTGACGGGCTATTATTCACTTGTGGGGGGACCCTCATCAGCGATCGACACGTCCTAACAGCTGCCCACTGCGTCCAAAACGAAAACGATTTAAGGAATAGAATTGTGAACATCACCCTGGGAGCCCACGACATTAACAACGACGACGGCCACCATCAGAAATTCGTCTGGAATCGAATTGTCTTTTATTCGAACTGGAATGTGGAGAGCGACGTCGCCATCGTCACACTTTCCAGACCAGTCAATTTCACAGGTGTGTAACTATATCAAAAATCTAATTTCAATTCAATCCGAAACCAATAAATTTGTTTTTTGCTGGTTTCCCCCTAATAGATTACGTTCAACCGGCTTGTCTGCCATTTGAAGATGATCTGGATCACGTCAACGATTCCGTCGTCCTCACCGGATGGGGACAACACGATTCATCCGGTTCTTTCAGTTCCGTTTTGCGCCAAACGGAAACGACCATCATCTCTTCGTTTGGGACCGACGGCCAGTGCCAACAAGCGGCCGGAATTGGCAACTTCTCCGGCGACAACGTCGTCTGCAGCGACGGATCTCAAGGGCATCGTTTCCACTACGTAATTTCTGATTTCAATTGCTTTTAAAAACTAAATCTAAAATGGACTGTATTGTTGGTATGTGAAAAGGGCGATGATGGAGGGCCGATGAATTTCTACAACGCGGAATGCGGCAGATGGTTCGTCCTCGGAGTAGCCGGAAGGGGAAATTCTTTTGACGACGGAATCAATGGGCCAAATATTTTTACACGGGTCCAGGCTCACCTGGAATTCATTCAAAATCACACGAGAGTTTCCAGTCTAGCCGACTGTTCATCGACGACAAACGGCACTGAACCGACGACGACAACAGGGCCAACAACATCAACAACTCAAAAGATAACAACAACGTCGACTGAGAAGACAACAACTTCAACCACCACGGCATCAACCACCGACCAACCGGTAACATTCAGCTGCGCTGGTAAACCGAACGGCAACTACCCCAATCCAGCCTCCAGCTGCTCTAGCACATTTTACACGTGCTCAAACGGGAACGCTTATCTCTTCGTAAGTTATCCTACATTGAAATCAAAGATAAGTGGATCTAATTCTTGGTTTGTTTGTAGAACTGCGCTTCTAATTTGGTTTATCGGGAGGAAATTGGCGTCTGTGACTGGCCTTCAAACGTGGCCGGATGCTATTAAGAACTGGAAGATTGCGATTTTAAATTCTAATGTAGTAGACTAGTAGTGTACTCGATTGTCTTGGCTACAAGTCAAGATTGTGGACGGGGAGGTTCCAGCAGAGGTCCCTCTTGGTCATAAAATGTTTTAGTTGCACTTTGCTTGCCGTGTTTAAAAGTTCAAATGTTTTCGAATAAGATGGTTTACCCACAGAAAAAGTTGTGAGGTACAAAATAAAACATGCCTGATATGTAGTCGTTCTACAAAAGAGTTATTTTAATCAATCCTGGCTGAGTCAACGGCAAGAGAAACGAGTTTGAGTCAACTGCCTAGCTCCAGAATAATCCTATACCCCGTACTATGTCAAGATTTATAAAAAATAGAGATCAATATAAAACTCACCAAACAGTCAAAGAGGAAGAATAGAGATGAATTTGTCCTACCTTTCTGCCTGGGAAAGATAGCCATCAGTCATCCACAGTCCACACTCCGGCCATTCACAGAATATAAAGTTGATTCCACCAGGATGACCTCGACATTGGTAATTTCTCCAATCAAGGGGGATGTTGTTTTTCTTAATAAAAAATAATAATTTTGTTACGAAAAATATTAACAGAAACAATAACAAATATCATTACCCAGGTGATGACTGAAACTGCTGAGATTTCTGCTGACGACAGGTCAATACCAGCATAATGCAGAACTGACTGATCTTGTCGTTATGACTTGGTTATGATGACTAGCTCTCACCTCCAACCTGCGCAAAGGAAAAGGATACCAGTGTAAATAAATGGCAAATCAAATGCCACGCAAACTAACCACTTCACAAATTTTGAACAGAATTCGAACTCTTCAATTAGAGCTTCCACAATCATTGCTTTCACATCATTAGTTTTATCTACCTATTTAACAGTATGGAGTGAAGGTGTCGTTGAAGAGCCACGACATCAGAGTTCACAACCAAATTTTCGAGATTTTATTTGTTGTGCTATTTTTCGTGCAGCCACGTGTAAGTTCCAATAAAAGGGGCTAATCATTCTTTCTCCTTGTCATGGTTTAAGAGTCTAAGATTCCTATACCATTCTCCTTGAATCTTAAAACTTTGTCCTTTGTCTCTCCATGGTCTCTCTTTCTAAACTATCAAACAAAGAAACAAGAGAAAGCAGACGACACATCGTCTTCTAATTTGCATGATTGATATCGATGGAAATGATAAAAATCGATCCTAAAGGACTTGGAAATCAATATTGTATTTTTAAAAATGATTCATTTAGCGCATTCAAAAAAATATATGTTTTCATGATTCTCCACTTAACCATTTCTTCAACTCCGTGGAAGGAACGACAATTAATTTACGACAATTAAAGGCCAAACATCCCCAAATTCCCCCAAGGTTAACCTTATTTGCAAATATTTTTAAATACTTTCAAACACGGGAAATAAAACCAGTAGGGAGAAAAAAAAACAAATAACCTGGCAATGTTATCATCTTCATATCTTATCGTACATAATGCCCTTCGCGCGGTGCTGTAAAACGAATTGAATCGTGTTATTATTACGAGAGTTGAAAGAGGCCATTTTTCTTTTGTGATTAGAGTTTCAAAGGTAATCACCAGCCAAAAATTTAAAAAGAATGTGAGGCCCCAATAAGGAAAATAACGAGCGCAGTAAACAACAAGTTGGGATTTTGGCGCTGCTAGCCAATAAAGATGAAACGAACGTGCTGATCAACAGAATAACGTTTCAATTTCACAATATTGCACGATCAATAGAAGCGGCATTTTCAAAAGGTAATAGTAAACAATTTAGAGGAATATAATTACCTCGTGAACCTTGCGATTAAATATCCCCTAGACTATATTGGCTTATTGCGTATGTGAATAATCCAGTCGAGTCGAAGGGCTATATAAGAAACGTTGAATTTGAGAGTCAGCGCGTCATTCGCTCCTGTTTTCATAGCTGAATAACATGTCTGTCAAAAGCATTAGATCTAACTTTGTCCTAATGGTCATCAGCATCTGTCTGGGTGTGGCCACTTTGGGTTTCTGTTCGGTTATTCCGTTGGCGTCTTCAGTTACTAACGTCGTCGTTCATCCGCTCTCCGTCAAGGGTCTGTCGTCAACAACTTTAAACGATCCAGCTGTTTCAAATGGTAAGTTACAATCATTCGTACTATATGCACATGAATGTTTTGTTTCATTTAATTATATTCCATAAAGTGGAGAAATCTTCGTTTGCCGATTGCGGAGTGTCCGATGATGTCAACCGGATGGCCGACGGAAAGATCGCCGGTGGAGTAGAAACGGCCCCCAACGAATTTCCGTGGCAAGCCTACCTTCACGTAGAAATGGAAAGTGGTGCCACTTACAACGGCGGAGGAAGTTTGGTATCTGAACGATGGATTCTCACTTCAGCGAACCTTGCGACAAACAGAAAGTGAATCTTTCCATTTCTATATTAATCGCGCATGTTGTAATTTAATCGAACTAATTCATTGAATAAATTTCTTTGGTCTGCTTCGATCCGGCCGCATTTAAACAGCGGAAAAACAAAGTCGATCCTCGTCTACCTGGGATTGCACAATCGCTCGAGTTTACTCACCGAGGCGAATGCCAAAATGTACGAGGGAAAAGGCCTATTGGTTCACAGTGGATGGGGTCCATACACGTTCGATAACGACATTGCTCTCGTCTATCTCGCTACACCAGTGACCTTCACCCGTATAATACCAATTTTACTGATTAAATATTTGTTGCGCGATTTGTTCAAATTGAATTTAAAAACACGCAACAATTTCTATTATCGAACAGAATACATCCGCCCAGTTTGTTTGGCCGCTCCCAACGGGCCGAGTTACGCTGGCGAGTATGCCACCGTTGCCGGATGGGGTCCCACTTTTGACGGTATGTAGAACAGGGTTCTACTTTTTATCAAAAACATAAACGTGTGCAATAATTAACAGGAATTGCATCTTTTTACTTCAAGGTGCTAGCGGTAGTGTGGTACTCCGCAAAGTGACGGTTCCGGTCATCTCCAATGACGGATGCGATTGGTACTACAACTTTATCACAGGAAATATGGTGTGCACTAGTAGAGCCAATGGTAGCGGACCGTGCCAAGTAAGCCATTTGATTATTAATAGATTCGCAACACCAAAATCAATGTGAAATCATTTCACTGCCTGGTTACCTACATCCAAACAGGGTGACTACAGTGGCTTCGGTGACTTCGGTGACTTCGGTGGGCCGCTGAATTTCAGACAGCCGAATGGAACTTGGACACAGATCGGGATCGCTTCCTTCCACGGAGGTTGCCAGTCGGGCCGTCCGACCGGCTACACAAGATTGAGCTCCTATTCGGCGTGGGTCCAGCAAATCATCGCACCAGGGTCCGACTTTAGCACCACCCCTTTGATGATTCGGCCGACGACAACAATTAAAATTACACCGACAACAACTCAAACAGCTTCGACGGATGCACCAACCGACGCACCAACCGACGCACCAACCGACGCCCCAACAACAACTCAAACTATTACCCAGTCAACTTCAACAAAAAGCCCAACAACGACGTCCACCGAGACGACTGTAACGACGACTCAGAAGACAACAACACCAACCACCGAGGCAACAACAACCCCAACCACTACGACATCCATTACCAACCCATCACCGACAACTTTCAGCTGTGCTGGTAAAGCCAACGGCAACTACCCCAATCCGGAATCCAGCTGCTCCAATACATTTTACACCTGCTCAAACGGCAACGCTTACCTTTTCGTAAGTTTTCTGACATTGAAATCAAAGATAAATCAATCTAATTCTTGGTTTGTTTGTAGAACTGCGCTTCTGATTTGGTTTATCGGGAGGAAATTGGCGTCTGTGACTGGCCTTCAAACGTGGCCGGATGCTATTAAGAACTGGAAGATTGTGATTTTAAATTCTAATGTAGTAGACTAGTAGTGTACTCGATTGTCTTGGCTACAAGTCAAGATTGTGGACGGGCAGGTGCCAGCAGAGGTCCCTCTTGGTCATAAAATGTTTTAGTTGCACTTTGCTTGACGTGTTTAAAGCTCAAATGTTTTTGAATTTGATTGTTTAAACCCACCACCAGAGTTGTGAGATACAAAACAAGCCTGATATGTAGTCGTAATACAAAAGTGTTATTTTAATAAACCCTGCTGGCTGAGTCAACAAAAGCGGCAAGAATAAACATTTTCAGTTAACTGCCTAGCTCCTAAATAATCCTACTCTGTACTACGTCAAGTTTTAATAATTAAACTCACCATACAGTCAAAAAGGAAGAATAGAGATCAATTTAGTCCTACCTTTCTGCCTGGTTGACTCGTTGACTCCATCAGACGAGATAGGGAAATAAGGGTGTCCTCGTGAATATTCCCACAGTCACACTGACGAGGACATTTGAAGAAATGGGAAGTAGAGATCCGTGCCACTCGATCGACAACGACATCGGTAGTTTCTCCAATCTAGAGCCTGGATGCTGTTTATCTAAATTAAAAATCAAAAATTTGTTACGAAAAATATTAACAGAAACAACAAGGATTATTAAGGAAAAAAGTTGGAAATGAGATAGTGAAGAAACCTTCATTGTTAATAAACAATAGGAATGAAGATTTTTCATGTAGTACAATGCATTTGTGCAAGTCATGCATCAGTAACAATATCTAGCAAGTCACAGGAATAAACGTAACAATCGTCAAATTACCCAGGTGATGACTGCTGCAGAGATTGCTGCCGACAACAAGTCAATAACAGCACAATGCAGAACTGACTTTTCTCGTGGGTATGATGGCTGGCTCTCACTTCGAAAGGAAAAGGTTTGACATTGCCAGCAAATGGCAAATCAAATGCCACACATAAACGTGAGGAACAGGAACAGCAGCTGCAAGGAACATTGAACAGGTTTAACTCTCTGATTTAAGCTACTAGAAATCAGTGCATTTGCATCGTTAGTTTTATCTACCTACCAAACAGTATGTCCAGAGTGAAGATCATGAAGAGCCAATTAGCAGAGTTTACACCACATCCACATTTTAGTGATTATTTGTTGTGCTATTTTTCGTGCACACACGTGTGAGTTCTAAAAAAAAGGGGCTAATCATTTCTTCTCTTTGTAGTCTTAAAATTGGTATCTTACTCTCTTTTTCGAACTTTTACTCTCTTTAGCAGACGGCACGTCGTCTTCTAATTTGCATGATTAATATCGATGGAAATGATAAATATCGATTCTACAGGACTCTTGGAAGTCGATATTGTATTTTTTTAAATTATTTCTTTTGTAGTTACAATGTAACAATAGAACAGATCAATAAAAAAAATTTTGTGATTTTTCACTAAACCATTTTTTCATGGAAGGAAGGAATGACAATTAATTTATGATAATTAATTTACGACAATTAAAGACCAAACATCCCCAATTTCCCCCAAGGTAAACCTTCTTTGTAAATAATGTTGTTCAAATTTCAAACACGGGAAATAAAACCAGTAGGGAGATAAAAAAAACAAATAATCCGATGTTATCATCTTCATATCTTATCGTACACAATGCCCTTCGGTGCTGTAAAACGAATTGAATCGTGTTTATTATTTCGAGATGAAAGAGGCCATTTTTCTTTTGTGATTAGAGTTTCAAAGGTAATCACCAGCCATATATTTCAATAGAATGTGAAGCCCCAATAAGGAAAATAACGAGCGCAGTAAACAACAAGTTGGGATTTTGGCGCTGCTATTAGCCAATAAGGTGAAACGAACGTGCTGATCAACAGAATAACGTTTCAATTTCACAATATCGTACGACCAATAGAAGCGGCATTTTCAAAAGGCAATAATAAACAATTTAGAGGAATATAATTACCTCGTGAACCTTGCGATTAAATATATTCCCTTCATTTTATTGGCTTATTGCGTATGTGAATAATCCAGTCGAGTCGAAGGGCTATATAAGAAACGTTGAATTTGAGAGTCAGCGCGTCATTCGCTCCTGTTTTCATAGCTGAATAACATGTCTGTCAAAAGCATTAGATCTAACTTTGCCCTAATGGTCGTCAGCATCTGTCTGGGTGTGGCCACTTTGGGTTTCTGTTCGGTTATTCCGTTGGCGTCTTCAGTTACTAACGTCGTCGTTCATCCGCTCTCCGTCAAGGGCCTGTCGTCAACAACTTTAAACGATCCTGCTGTTTCAAATGGTAAGTTACGTAATAAATTCACATGCATAGTATTTATCAATTAATTTAACTTTTATAATGGCAGCGGAGAGATCTTCGTTTGCAGATTGCGGAGTGTCCAATGATGTCAACCGGATGGTCGACGGAAAGATCGCCGGTGGAGTAGAAACGGCCCCCAACGAATTTCCGTGGCAAGCCTACCTTCAGGTAGAAACGGAGTTTGGCTACAGTCAGAACTGCGGAGGAAGTTTGATATCTGAACGATGGATTCTCACGTCAGCCTCCTGTGCGACAGTATATAAGTGAGTCTATCCATGTTTATTAACTGCGCATCCAGAAATGAATTGAATCATTGACTTTGTTTCGTCTACTTCGATCTGGCCGCATATTCAACTAACAGGGAGAAAACAAGGTCGATCCTCGTCTACCTGGGATTGCACAATCGCTCGAGCTTATCCACCGAAGCGAATGCCAAAATGTACGAGGGTCTAGGCCTATTGGTTCACAGTGGATGGGATTGGGACACGTACGATATCAACAACGATTTTCGGTTGGATAACAACATTGCTCTCGTCTATCTCGCTACACCAGTGACCTTCACCCGTATAATATTTACACACGTAGTATATTTAATCAGTAAAATTGGTATACCAATTTTACTGATTAAATATTTGTTGCGCGATTTGTTCAAATTGAATTTAAAAACACGCAACAATTTCTATTATCGAACAGAATACATCCGCCCAGTTTGTTTGGCCGCTCCCAACGGGCCGAATTACGCCGGCGAGTATGCCACCGTTGCCGGATGGGGTCTCACTTCCTACGGTATCTATACAGGGTTCTGCTTTTTATCAAAAACATAAACGTGTGCAATAATTAACAGGAATTGCATCTTTTGACTTCAAGGTGCTACTAGCGGCAGTGTGGTACTCCGCAAAGTGACGGTTCCGGTCATCTCCAATGCCCAATGCCAGCAGTCGTACTCCAGTTTCGGTTATATCAATATCACGGGAAATACGGTGTGCACTAGCGGAGCCAATGGTAGCGGAATATGCAGCGTAAGCCATTTGATTATTAATTGAATCGCAACACCAAAATCAATGTGAAATCATTTCACTGCCTGGTTACCTATATCCAAACAGGGTTACAACGGTGACTTGGGTGACTTGGGTGGGCCGCTGAATTTCAGACAACCGGATGGAACTTGGACACAGATCGGGATCGTTTCCTTTTACGGAGGTTGCGAGTTGGACTATCCGTCCGGCTACTCAAGATTGAGCTCCTATTCGACGTGGGTCCAGCAAATCATCGCACCAGGGTCCGACTTTAGCACCACTCCTTTGATGATCCGGACGACGTTGACGACAACAATTAAAACGACACCGACGACCACTCCAACAACAACTCAAACTATTTCCCAGTCGACATCAACGAAAAGCCCAACAACAACGACGACTGAAACGACAACTGAGAAGACAACAACACCCACCACCGAGGCAACAACAACCCCAACCACTACGACATCCATTACCAACCCATCACCGACAACTTTCAGCTGTGCTGGTAAAGCCAACGGCAACTACCCCAATCCGGAATCCAGCTGCTCCAATACATTTTACACCTGCTCAAACGGCAACGCTTACCTTTTCGTAAGTTTTCTGACATTGAAATCAAAGATAAGTGGATCTTATTCTTATATCATTTCGTTGCAGAACTGCGCTTCTAATTTGGTTTATCGGGAGGAAATTGGCGTCTGTGATTATCCTTCCAACGTCGCCGGATGTCATTAAGAAATATCCGATTTTGATTTAATTTTCCACTCGATTGTCGATTTTCTTGGCTGCAAGTTAAGAATGTATTAATCAGTTCCTATCAATTCCAATAAAGTAGTCCATTACGTATTACTGCATCCAGCATGAATTCTTACTCGACAATTGATCGTGTAGCTCCGTAGAAGGTGCATCAGTAGCTTTTTAATTCAATTCAATCATGAACTATATACGCCAATGTATTGTGCAATCGAATTCCAGAAGAAAAGGCAACTTTTTCACCAAGGTTATTATATTAGCGCATAATTAAATTGCCTAACACATCACACATCTCACGACGCTCAGAAAATAGGAAATGAAACACTGTATAGAAAAGTCCATTTGGGTCACCAGTTGGAATCTGAACGACATCAGCATAGCACAGTCAACGACGATCCTGGCCATCAGTCGCAACAAGTGCCTAATAACCGGCCGTTATTGTACGATTGTTTCAAAATGGCCATTGCCAATAGTAATAACTCGGCCAGCGTGTTTGCCATTCTTCCTTTATTTTATGTTATTATACTGTTATTATCCCTGGCAGGTGAAACTCATCAAAAAGGTAATTTAACTAATTGATTTGATCTTCTTCTATTTTAAATGGATTTCTGTTTATTATTACACAATTATTAATTAATCAATTAATTAATTAATTACACAAATTATTCACTTGAAAACTGACATTTCCAATTGATTTCTGTTAATATTTATATTTACAACAGCTCCGGTTCAATGCGGACGGCCGAATTTGCTGTTCAACGAGTTCCCGTGGGTGGCTCACCTCCTCGTTCAAAATCCCAGCGGGAAATATTTCACCTGCGGTGGGACGCTAATCAGCGACCAGCACATCCTCACGGCCGCCCATTGCATCGTCGAGGACGGCACCGACAGACTTTTCAGCCTCATCAACATCACCCTGGGCTCCCGTGACGTCAGTCCCGGCAGCAGCGACCGCGCCCATCACCAAATCCACAACTGGAAAGTTCTGGCCGTCCCGGAAATTACCGCCAACCTACTGGAACACGACATTGCCGTCATTTTACTATCGAAACCCGCCATTCTTAACGGTAAAATTAATTTTAATTGATTTAAATTGAAATGAATTCACTCACGAATTTAATTGGATTAGATTACGTCCAGCCGGCCTGTCTGCCGTTCGCTCACGATCCCGATCAAGTCAACGATTCCGTCGTCTTCACCGGATGGGGCCAATCAACCGGAAGTACTAGAATTATAATTAAATCAATCAAAATAAATTTTCGTATTAATTGCGTCATCAGCTCACCAGTGTTGCCTAAGGGAATCCAGTCCCGTTTTGCGTCGAGTCAACACGACCGTCATCTCCTCGTTCGGGAGCGACGGCCATTGCCAAAAGTTGGCCGGAGTTGGGCCCTTCTCCGGCGACAGTGTCATCTGCACCGATGGATCTCACAATCGTCGCTTCTGTTACGTAATTTTTGTATTTAATCAAAATGAATAGTAATCTTAAAATGTTTGCAAAATTGTATTAATTTAAAACAGGGCGACGATGGTGGGCCGTTGAATTATTACAACCCGAAATTGGACAGGTGGTTCGTCGTCGGAGTGGCCGGAAGAGCCAATTCCGGAAGCTGCAGGATGAAAACCAACAAGCGGATGAACGATAATAAAAGGCCGAACCTTCTGACCCGCGTCCGCAGTCAACTGGATTTTATCCGCGACCATTCGGGCGTGGTTCCGCCCAGCAAATTGGCCGATTTCAAATCTCCCGCCACTACCAATAAAATGAGGAAGAATCGGATGAGGCAATTCCCGACGTTATTACCTGAGACTTACACGACGAAATCAACAGCGTTGAAAACGACCATCAGTTGGCCGACGAAAACCCATGACGTGATGCCGTTGCACGAAATGGGCGAATTCAGTTGCCTGGGCAAATCGTCTGGAAATTACCCGACGGCTAGTTGCTCGCCGAATTTCTTCATGTGCTCCCAATACAATTACCACACCTTCGTGAGTCTATACATTTAACCTCGAAAGACTAAATAGATTGAATTATTCATAGATTTTTTTTTACGAAATAATAAAAGTGGAACATATTTAATTTGCATTAAATCTGATTGATTGATTGATAGACGTGCTCTAACGGATTGGTTTACCGGCCGAGTATCAACGCCTGCGATTGGCCTTCCAACGTCCCCGGATGCAACACCAATTAATTCTAATATTAATATTAATCAACAAATTTTATTATTTTATTCTTTTTTCTGATGTAATTTCTTGATATGAAAAATACAGAAATTTTATTATTTTCTTCATTTCATTCAATAAATTATCTTGGGGATTAAATGTCTATCTTTTTATTTCTTTTCTGCTGACGCAAGCAAATTGAATTAATAGTTTGAAAGGTGCAATCAGTAATTTATAACCTTCATTCTATACAGTTTGCCCAATCCACTGCTATGATTCTTGATTGCGCCACTTTTATTCTCGGTTCTATTATAGTTGAGATAATTAAAATGCAAAAGGACTTTTTAATGTTTCATAAGATAGTCTTGTGGCGTGTATTTCATTGTGTACGCTGTATATATTACCCAATTGGAAATCACTTTTGTGTAATTGAGTTGCTGCTGGAGCCAATAATAGTTTAAGGACGACGTATGCTAATTTCAAGGATTTAATTTGCTGCCCAGTTATTCAAGCGCCGGTATAAAAATGGGAAGCACTATAGCTCAAATCGCCACACACATTCTGCCCAGCTGTTTATATTCCAACACATTCAAGCCCTTCTCGCCTTTCTTTTGTTCGAACGAGGACTGAAATAATCATTTTCTAACAAAAATGGAAAGGGTAGCCTATCATTCATATGTTATGAGCTGATATTTAATTGACTAATTTGATGGCTTATTTCAATTATGGCACATTTTACAGGGCTCAGATCCAGTCAAAACGGTGAAACCTCCTAAATCTTCTCGGTTGTGTAATCAATGAGAAGTTATCCAAAGAACCCCGCATCATTATCTATAAACCCACGCAACGACATTTTCGACTTATCCGATATTATATCTACTGGCGCCAATTTATATTGCCTTGTTTATTTTGAAGTAGCCTAAACCGGTTATGACGAGTCGGGGAGAAATGCCGTGTAGACTAAAGCATATGGCGTCGATTCTGGCTTGATATTAAACATTATTCTTATGCAATTTTGTTTTTCTGTTTTTATTTTTAAATGATGAGCATATAGGGATGGAAGTTGCCAGCTTAAAATGAAATTCATTGCCGGAAGGTATGATATGTCATCAGTCCTGTATTCTTGATTCTAATATCGATTCGTGGAACTTACGTATTCCGGTTGCGGAATAATAATTAAGCTTCCCCCTATTAACCAATTCTTTTCAGATAATAAAAAACACAATGGCGCATGATGAAAAGCGGTAGCCATATTACGCGCGCGAGTATTTAGGGCTTTATAGTCAATATCTCGAATTTATAACGAGAGATTATTAATAACGAAACCAGCACCGCGGGGAATTAAAAAAGTCCACAACTCATTTTCCTTATCAAAAAGGAAATGAGGCCACCACATCAGTCTGTGAGCCAAATTGTTCTGCCTATTTAAAGTGAGCCGCCAGCGAGGTACAGTCACGAGTATTCCAGTAGCTGTCGTCTGCACTTGAACAAACTCTACAACCAACAATGGCCAGCAATCAAATTCGTATGGCCGGCCATTTCCTAGTCCTAGCCGCTCTGCTCTTCCTGGTGCATCCAACTCACCAGCAAGGTAAAATCAACTATTATCTTTTTCATTATCAAATGCAGATCTTAAATACATTCAATTTGATGTATTATTCTACACTTGAATGTTACAGATGTTGAATGCGGACGATCGATGGTCACTTCCAGGATCGCTGGAGGTTGGGAGGCCACGCCCAACGCCTTCCCCTGGATGGCCCACCTGAAAGTCAAATTCTGGAGCGGCGACGCCGCCGAATGCGGCGGAATTCTCATCAACGCCAATCACGTCCTCACAGCGGCCCATTGCCTCTTCGGAGTCATCAGTGTCAAAGTCACGCTGGGCGCTCACGACGTCACTTCTCCTCCGCTTCATCAGCAAATCTTTGACGTCAATTCCGGTTCTGATTTGAAGTCTCATCCCGATTGGAATTACGGGAAAGTCGAGGACGATATCGCCCTCATCCGGCTCCCCTATCCCGCCTATCTCAACGGTATTATTATTTTAAAAACATTAACGTTTGATTTGAAATGATATTAATGATTGCATTAATTATATTCAGAATTTGTTCGGCCGGCTTGTCTGCCTTTCGCCGGTGATTCCGATCAAGTCAACGATCCGGTTGTCCTGGCCGGATGGGGAAACTTCTCCAGTGCCGGTAAATTCAATTCACTTTTGATTCAATTAGGGTAAAACAGCGAACTGGGACACGGCCGGCGAAAACGCGAATTGGGACACAAATCGACTTTTTTTTCTTAAAGTAAAATACAAAAAATTTTGAGGTTTATTGCAAAATCTAATTAATTAAATTTAAAATATTGGGGGGGATACGCAATTAAGCAAAAGGGCGTCATATAATATTCAGAATTAAACGAGATATCGTTAATTGAAATTTCAGAATTTTGCTTACGGCCAAGAAATTTGGGCTCTGTGTTGGCTGTTAGCAAAAATAGTTACGGCATAAGGAATATCTAGAGTATAAGTGAAGTAATCCCTTAAATAATTATATCAAAAGATAGAGAATGAAAAGTTCTACAATATTGTAAAAGGTTTTGTCAGTATTTTGAATATTTATCGAAATATTTCATTACCAGGAAATGGAAGAAAAATGCGAATTTGGGACAGCAGACGCGAATTGGGACAAAAAATTTTAAAAAATTTTTTTTTTTCGTTATTTCGCCATGTCTGTACATCAATCGACGCAGAATTTGAAGGCGAATCGATTGATGTATAAGGTTTAGGGTTTCATTTTGTCATTTAAGCATTTTTTGAAAAATAATATTTCAGGGACTCAGGATCGATTCTATCCAGGTTCAAGAAAATTGTCATTTCAACTTATTTGTTTTTTATTCTTTTCATAAAATGGCATTGAAAGCGAATAGGGTTTCAGGAATTTTCGCGAAAATGTTTGAATTTTATGTCAATATTTGAATTAGATAATGGCTTTTCTTTCTCATAGTGCCCTATCTTATGTCCCAAACTATAGCCCCTTATTATTTTATTGGCAATATTATTTAATTTTTAACTTTTTTAATTAATCCCTTACACTTTCATAAAATGTTTGGGATTCGCTTTAAAAAATGCTAAAAGAACGAAAAACCGATATTTTTTTGAAAAAATAGTTGCAGTTTTGCTGCCATAAGGTGCTATGATGCTAATTGGGACAGCCGAATGGGGGACTTTGTCTATACTATACAATACTCTATCGCAGACATCTTCGAAACAAATCGTAGCTCCGAGGTTTAATGCTAGATTGGAATGCGCGGTATCCTTGGGGTATGAGGTTCGATTCACATATCCGGTAAAAACAAATAATTAATTCGTGGTTTAATTCCAATTGTATTTATATCTTTAAAAAATTCCTGATTAACGTCCATTGTCAAATGAATTTTTTAAAAAAGTTTTTCGGTAAGAATTCCCGCTCTGATCCCGCCATAAATCACTAGAAAGATCTTCAACAGATTCAAGACTTGAACCTACGACCTTTGTAGTAGCAATCTACTACCTTATCCACTAGACCACCAATAACAATTTTTTTAATCATAACATGTTAACATTTGATTAGCGAAACCTAAGCCAACCACCCAATTTCATATCTATTTTCATTTTATATCGCGATTTCATTTCAAATGATCGCAATTATCAAAGAGAATAATAATTGTTGCCGATAACACAATTAATTGTTTGGTCATTTATGAGTATCGAACTCACAACAATCTTCTTCGTTCGCCGTGATTATACCGCTACGCCATTAAATATTGATGAAATTTAAGGTAAAGCTAAACCTCGTTTTGCGTAAGTTTGGGACATTCGCAACACGGACGTCCAACTTCCCAATCGAATTTCTCGATAAATGAACAACAGAATTTAGTTAAGTTTTTTATTTTGTAAATCGTATGTTATACCTTTTAGATTAAGCTAATAAGTTCATAAGATTTTCAAAATCACATTTTTGTGCTGTTGAACAGTTTTGAAACACGATCGAAATTGTTTAGCAGACTGAAAAACTTTTTGACAGCTCAATATTTTGATTTTTTAAATCAGAATATCTTAATATTTTTCTATTGCACCATACTTAGTGTCTTAAGCAATTCGATTCAGAAAAAAATTCTGCGTCGAATGAAATAATTAGTTTTTTAAAATAAGTCTGTCCCAATTAGCATTTTTTGTCCCATGATTACACGTTTTGTCCCATAATTCGCATTTCGTCGATACACGTAAATGCCATAAGAAAGTCTATTAGGAAAAACGCTGTCCCAGTTCGCTGTTTTACCCTATAGATTATAGATTTGCCATTCAAATGTCTATGTATCATTTGATTTAGTTGACAGCGGATTGAGTCCGGTTTTGCGCCAAACCGAGACGACCGTCATTTCTTCGTTCGGGACTAACGGCCAGTGCCAGCAGACGGCCGGATTGGGCTCCTTCTCCGGCGACAAGGCCATCTGCAGCGACGGATCTCAAGGGCGTCGCTTCTGCTACGTAAATTACCGATTCTATAATATGCAAATTTCTGAATTTTTATAGAACAAATTTGTAATTGATGTGAAAAGGGCGACGACGGTGGTCCGATGAATTTCTACAACGCCGAATGGGACCGGTGGTTCGTCGTCGGAGTGGCCGGAGTGGGTGACAGTTCCGTCGGATGTCCGACGGCCAGGAAACCCAACGTCTTTGTACGTGTCAGGGGATACCTGGACTGGATCGGAGGCATCACCGGATTGAAGCCCATCACAACCACAACTACCACCACCACAACAACAACCACAACAACAACAACCACCCCGAAACCGACGACCCGGGATCCGTCCTGGTTCGATTGCACGGGCAAAGCGGACGGCAACTACCCCAATCCGGCCTCCACTTGCTCCAAAACCTTTTACATGTGCTCCAATGGCGACGCTTATCTCTTCGTAAGTGAATTCAATTCATTTTTGGATTAATTTTTTTAATTTTAAAAATTGAATTTCTTGGTTTATATAGACCTGCGCTCAAGCGGGAACCATTTACCGGCCAGACATTTACGCTTGCGATTGGCCTAGCAACGTTGCCGGATGCGCTTAATAGATGATGAGGATGATCCAAAATTCAATTCGCCCTTCCTAAATCTTTCCAAATATTTTATTCATCTGAAATTGCTGACGTCACAATTGAGTTCTAATATTCCTGATTATGCACAGAAAATTGTTAAATACACACACACTAATAATTAAAAGCGTTTAATGTCGCCATTGAAATTTCCGATGATAGTTAATGCGGAAGTCAAATAATGACACGTCAATCTCGTTGCACCATATGTGTGTGTATCAAAGCTCTTTCGTTACGCCGTGCACGCAATCTATAATAGCCAGACTAGTCCAATCACAAAGGTCAATCACGATAACGAGGCCGAGATGATGATAAAGGGGCAAACCAAAACTGAAACTGATTCGATTTCTCTCTCCTATAGTTGAAGGCAAAATCTCAAGATGTGAATTGTATTTTAGTAACACATTTACATTTATAGTCGAATAAGCCAATCATAGTTGCGCTCATTTATTCCCGAAACGAGCAGAATAATAATTTGAATAATTTGTCCAAAATTCAAATGAAGACAAAATGGGTATATAATAAACGCGTTATAATATTATATAACGATAGAAAAGAGAATAGAATTCGCCGCTCTATTAGTAGGCGGTAGTAGCGTAAGTTGGCGGATTGGTTTGAGTGTAATATACCGGCTGCTGCTGTTGGTTGTTCATGGGCGGATAGCCGGGCGATGTCGTCTGGTAGATGACGCCGTTGTTCGTGTTGTTTGATGGATAAGTCACGACCGGCACCTGGTAGACGGTTTGCTGGTTGGGGTAAGCGGCTGGGTGGTTGCTGGTCACCACGTACGTCGTGTTGGTCGTGCTCATCGGGTAGACGTTGTTGACCGGATGACGGATGACAATCGGACGGACTACGGCGATCGCCTTGGCGTTCATCGACAAGACCAGGTTGATCATCATGGCCAGGCAGCCGCAAACGATGAAAATAATGTCGGCCGCCAACCGCCAATCACCTGTGATTAATAAGGAGATATAGATCAATTCATTTATATGCTGCACGGATCATGTGAAAGGTGCAGGGTATAACTTACATAAATCGTCGTTATAATTGTAATAGTAGCAGTAGGCCTCCGGACCATTATAGTTGATCATATACCCATAATAACTGAAATTATTATAGACGCCGAGGTTCCAGGCGTAAAAGATGATCAATGCCAGTCCACTCAGCATGGCGCAAATAGACATGGAAATCAACCTCGGACTGCGAGTGAAATTTGAATTTGAGATAACAATAATGATTCGAATAATAGGAATTATATGCTGTTCAAATGTTTGAATTATTGGCACCAACTTTCTTTTGATGGTGAGAGAGCCGGCCGATATCATGAAACAGCCGCCCCAGATGCCAATGCCGATCCAGTCGACCCACTCGTAGAGCGTAGACAAAGTGATCACCTAATACGATTTGGCATTCATTTTTAGCATAAAATACAAACGATAATAGATACATATGAGGTGCTGGTGAAAGTATATAATTATATTACCTGAGCCGTCAAGACGATTGCGCCGAGAATGACGTTCAAACCGGCCACCGCCCGCCATTTCTTCATTTCCTTTTCGCTGAGGGGGGCCATTTTGATGCTGCCAACTGGAAGAAAAACTTATCACTTTTATTTCCAACTGTAATTAACTCACGATGTTTCTGGTGTGTGGCCGCAGCCGGTCGACGCTTTCAAGTCTGTCGAACAGAAATTTACGGCCTGAAAAGAAACAGCTAGCCATCGTATCTACTTCATTTTATTATCAGCAAATTGACGATAAGAACTACGCAACGTCGCGGACGATAAAGAATATAATGTCAATGTTATTTTCGAAAAGGCCGTTTGCTGCTAGCACTGTTAGTCATGTTTGACCCTTATCTTTCCCTTACATTCATCGCCAACACGTAAGCAGACGAATAACGATTGGCGCTCGTTATATACAATTGCGTCATCATCCAACATCAATAATTGAATAGCCTAATAACCGGACACATTTCTTTTGAAAATCGTACACCGTTTATTTTGATTTGCCTCAAAGAATGGGATTCACACTTTTCGAATTAAATTATTACAACATTTAATTTTATCTAATGGATATTTTAATGTGATACAGGACAAGTGAAGTATTATATTGTATACATAACCACAGACAATTTGATTCGTCGTTTCTATTTAGTTATTGGCGGTGGCGGTGTAAGCTGGCGGATTTGTTTGAATGTAGTACACCGGTTGCTGTTGCTGTTGGTTATTATTCACGGGCGGATAGCCAGCGGGCGTCGTCTGGTAGATGACGCCGTTGTTCGTGTTGTTGGATGGATAAGTCATGACCGGCACCTGGTAGACGGTCTGCTGGTAGGCGGCTGGGTGCTGGTTGCTGGTCGCCATGTACGTCGTGTTGGTCATGCCGTGGACGTTGTTGACCGGGTTTTGGACGATCGGCCAGACTACGACGATCGCCTTTGCGTTCATGGTCAAGAGCAGGTTGAAAATCAAGGCCAAGCTCCCGCAAACGATGAAGATGATGTCGGACGCCAACCGCCAATGACCTGTGATTATAATACACAAGAATACATAAAAAGACATGACAAATCAGTGCTGGATGCTCGCACGGATGACCACGAAAGGTGGGCGAGTGCACTTACAAATCTGTGTGTAAGTGTCGTAATAACCGTAAGAGATGCAGTAGTAGTAATAACCCTCTTGATTAATATACACGCCGAGGTTCCAGGCGTATAAGATGATTAGTGCCAGTCCACTCAGCAAAGCGCAAATAGAATTGGAAAACAACCTGGGACTGTGAGTGAAATTCACTTATAGATTATTTAGAATCATTTTTTGGAAATTGAAATTTTGCCAATTAGCACTTACTTTCTTTTGATGGTGAGAGTGCCGGCCGACATCATGAAACATCCGCCCCAGATGCCAATGCCGAAAAAGTCGACCAACTCGTTGCCCAGCGTAGCCAAAGTGGCCACCTGTTTGAAATTATTCATTTCAGTCAATTAACCCAAACGATATTATTAGAGATAAGGTCACTGCGGGTCACTGTTAAAACGGTTACTAAATTTTCGGGGTTGCCAACTACAAAAAAAACGGAACATCCCCGAAATTTTGGTATGTAGTCTAAATTTTGGGGTTTTTTAACCCTAAACCAGAAAACCCCGAAAAATTCGAAGTAGAAACCCCCAAAATTTTGAGTTAAGGATGCAAGCAATCGCTGCTTAGAAGTTAGGGCCTACTAAGATAGTTCAAACTTACTGCTACTGATTAAAACTGATGTACCAGGCTTGCATTGGAAACTGTAAATATTTTGCTCATGTGCACGTTGGTATAGTACTAAATAAAGTTATCGTTACATATAAGTGATGAGTGGTGTGGTGGTTAGAGTGCTGAGCTAGCACTTTACAGGAAAAAAGATTCAATCCCCACGTCGGGCAAGTATATTTTCAGTATTTTTAACCCCCAAATTTTCGTTGTGGATTATTATACGACTTTTTCGTAGCTAACAACCACGAATCTCCGACTATTAATTTTTGGGAGCTACAACCACGAAAAAGTCGTGAAATATTTTTATAACAGTGGTGGTGTAATACCTGGACAATTGCGGCGATTGCGCCGAAAATGATGTTCAAACCGGCCACCGCCCGCCATTTCTTCATTTCCTGATCGCTGAGGGGGGCCATTTTGATGCCAAAAATGAAATTCAAACTGTTTCACTTTTTGATTTCAAACAACTGGGAATTGATTCACGATGTTTGTGGTGTGCGACTGCAGCCGGTCGCGACGCTTTCAAGTCTGTCAAACAGGATCCATAAAGCAGCCTGGACAGAAACCATGGCCATTGCATCGCGGTAATTTTTTTATTAGCAGCAAATTGGCGATAAGAAACTATACGCAACGTCGGTCAATATAAGAATAATATTCATGTTATAAATTTTCAAAAAGGCCGCGTTTACTGCTGTCCGCCATTTTTTACTCTTATCTCTTTCCCTTATTCATCGCCAAGACGTCAGCAGAGACTCGGTTGACGCTCGTCCAATTGCGTCATTAATCATTTTTCAATCATAAACTTTTTATACATCGTCGATTTGGAATTGCACAAACAACGCAATGATTCATTGAATATTTTAATTATTTAGAGAGATATTTCAAAAAGTATGATACAGGACAAGGAGCATTTGTATAAGAAACAAATCTTTTCACAATAATATCATATGCTAATCCTTGTAATAAGGAGGTGCTCCAGGCGCCGGATATCCTGGATTGTAAGCCGGTTGATGGGGATTCTGGTGTTGGGATGGATAAACCGGATAATGCGCTGGCTGCTGCTGAGGATGAGGGTAGCTGGCGGGCATCACCTGTTGCTGCTGCTGCTGATTGGGGTTATAAGGGATGGGATAAGTGGCTTCGGGAGTCACGTAAGTCGTGTGGTGATGTACAACAGGAACTGGATGAACCACCGGAGCAGGAGGGTGATGGTGGCCGGAATGTGATGAATTAGAACTGCGTCTGGAATGAGCACCGGTCAATGTCGAGCCTCTGACCGCCATGAACATGTTGATTCCGATGGCCACCAATCCGAAAATGATGAACAAGATGTCGGAAGCCAATCGCCAGTCACCTATATCCAATTAAATGTGGTATTATTAGTTCTGTTTTTATTAATTACGATGGTGCGGTTCAAACTCACATAGATCGGAATCGTCTTCCCATTGGCTTTTCCTCGATTGATTTTGGTTTCTGTCATCGATTTCGCTACAATCGACAGTGGAGACGTGCCACGAATAAAATCCCACCAGGCAAAGTCCGCCAATCATGGCTAAAGCTGATGTGGTTATCATTTTCTTTTGACTGTGTATCAAACAATTTGAATTAATTCGTTTTCAAGCTTTTTAAAATGAATTGAATTATTTCTTACCTTCTTTGAAGAGCCCACATGCCGGCCATGATCATCAGACCACCACCCCAGAAGCCGATGCAAATCCAATCGACCCAGTCGTGCAGAGTAATGAGAACAGCCAACTTGTAAATTTCACAAACCAAAATTAACGTCATTAATTTTGTTTTAAATTATTATTATCTTTTTACCTGCATTAACACTAGAATACAACCCTCTAACATGGTGGCAATGGCCAGATGGCGAAGAATTTTGTCGCCCGCCATTCTATTGTCCAACTGTTTCTATGTAAGAATAATTTCAATTTCGTTTTTAAAGTTTTGAACGGCACTTTTAACTCTGGCAGTGTTCGATGCTCGACTGTTTATTCAATAAGCTACAACTGATAATCGAATCCCGCCGATAGTGTCGCCGGGGCAACATATCTCCGTCGTCTGGTGATAAGGAAATCAAATTCTACTGGAATTAATTTTTATTGGTAGGACTACACTGTCAAACGGCCACTAGGTATGAATTAACTCACAAATGTGACTCATTCTATTATTTAATCGTCGTGACTAATACCAAGAGTTCCGGTAAGAGATTCCAAAGGTCAAATGTAATTTAATTGAATTATTTTCTTATTTAAAAGAAACCGGTAAATCAAATAAGATCGAATTATTGTATTTTGTAAAATTTAGCAGTCCAACAATTAAATGGGAAAATAATTACTACACGCCATATTCTATCAAGTTAATAATGAGTCAAACAAATGAATTTATACAACAAAAGGGTAAATAACGGGACAATTTAGTGAGAGCCACGCCTATCTCCGATTAGGGTCGAAGCTCTAGCCGCCAGGAAAATGTTGTTGCCGATGGCCAAACATCCCAGGATGATGAACAGGACGTCGGATGCCAGTCGCCAACTGCCTGTATAATATTATTCAACAAAATGAATTCACAATAATGAATTCTGAAATAATTAATTCACAAAACTTACAGAGATCGGCGTCAGATTCCCAGTTGCTGCTCTTGCGGGCGTTCGGGTCGGGTGTCGGACTGATTATGCTCTCGCAATCAACGGTGGACACTTGCCACGAATAGAAACCCACCATGCACAATCCGGCCAGCATGGATAGAGCTGCTGTGGTGATCATTCGCTTGGGTCTTCTCTGCAGTGTCCACATGCCGGTCATGCCCATCAGGACTCCACCCCAGAAACCGATGCAAATGAAATCGACCCAGTCGTGAAGGGTTATCAGCACTGCCAACTGTCAATCAATTTAAAAATTAAAATGAATAAAAATTTTAGACAAATTTTTTTAAATGAAATTTACCTGCAATAAAACGACAACGCAGCCCTCGAACATGTTGGCGACCGCCAAACGACGAAGCATTTTATCGCCCATTTCGTAATAATTGGAGTTTGAAAAAAATGATTCCGATCTGGTTGGATTGATTTCCTTGACTGATTGTCCAATATAATCTCTGGGGAGGCTATATGCATAGTCTGTCGTCAAGTTTTACCTGTGGCCAGGTTTGGGGCTGGATGGAATTTTGGCTGTTATCGAAAGTGACGACCGATAGTTATCAGTTGGTATTTACATATTGATGACTCATCCATACGTTTAGAGATATAGTCAATGAATGCTGCTTTAGCCATTTGTGGTGTGGGAACCTCATTGCAAGAAGAATGGAATAAGAACAATGAGAAATTATGAAGCAATGAGTCATTATCAGTTCTGCAAGTATTTAGAGATAATTTGGTTGATATATTAGCACACTGTACGTATCCAATTTTACGTATTTTCTTCCCAACATTCTGAAATCAATATATCGATTTCCAAAAAGGATAAATTGTGAAAATACATTTTGGCGCTATTCTGTGCGGAATATGGCGGAATTAGACGGCCAGTGGAGTAGCAGACGACGCCATTTGTCAGTAGAGGAGTAGCAAACGTGGTGGCAAGTTGGTGGCAAGTTTGGCGGGCAAAATTTGGTCGACCATGATTTCGTACCCGTTTGATTGATTAACCAGTGTACAACTTTCAGAAAAGCAGATATGTATGTATATCTTTTCTTTCTTGCCCTGTAGTTAACATTTACCAACTTAAGAGGGTAATCTGTTAAAGTGCAAGTGAGGCTATAGTAAAACCAAAGTTTTCCTTTGTCATGTGAATCACACGGAAGCACATGTGTTTTTAAGTGTGTGAAAAAACGAAAACTCTGTTAAACATTACTGTAAGATGTTATGACGAAAGAATTTCATTTATCAAGCCTCAGTGAGTCATCTCAGTGATGCTGTATTACTCGGGACACATTTTAAAAATTTCGACACGGGTTGTGAGTTGTCTATCTATTCCACCACCATGTTCATTCAACAGTTTTGTGTTAGAGGAATTATTATTCATCCCCGTTCTAACATGTTCAAAGATTCTTATCCCTCAATAAGATTTTCGATTCTCATAAGTGTGATTCTTCTGTCCAACAAGATAAATGTTTCGTTCAGCTTAAGCTCAATCAGTTTGATCCATTTATAAACTATTACAGGGATGTTCGTGGCATATGTAATAAGCACCTTCAGCATTCACACTCAAGTTTTTGACGGGTAACATTTTATGAACTTTAAGTTTAACAGAATAAAAGCTAATGAAATTTCATTACTAGGATACCAGATGGCATTATCTTCGTTTCGTGTTGAATATGGAATTGGATTAGATAACACTTAATAACAAGGTAACAATGCTTTTAATATGTGTTATTCGGGCGCTAAAACAGTGAATTTATTTCGGCAACAAAAAGAAGTTATTTTCGGGTTAGGCTACTTGTTCAAATGCGATTCTTTAGAGGGTTTATTACAGGATTTAGGGTACACCAAGTAGGGACCTGGCTTGTCCCCTGTGCTAAATCCAATTAACATTATTTTTGATGCGTCAGTCGCATTAGATAGATAGAAAAATGGGTCGTGTTTCTCCGGTTTCTTACATCGAATTAAGTAAAGTTTGACTACCCATAAGAAGTTAAAAAGAAAGTTAGAAATATCTTGCTTCTATTACATATTTCATTACTGTTTGCCCGTGTTCGTTTGCATGTGCCTACGGTGGCGCTCACGTAAAGAAATGATTTTTTCACCGAGAAATGCTAAAAGGGAAAGGCTCAATCCAACCGCAATGACCAGAAATGCGCCGGTTAAATTTTTTAACGAAAGAGGCATGAGTTTGTTCTTCGGCATTTTGGTCCCACTGTGGACATTTCCTGTACATTGAGGGGGCATGGGACGAAACCACAGGTCCCAGTAGTCAATCAGCCCAGTTTGTTGTAATTCCAGCAGTCTTAATAATGCAGTAACACAAAAGAAAAAGGCCAAAATTATTAAACCGGTGGCAAAATGAATTTTTCTTATTTTGCTTACCCTTGGTTAATATTTTTGGTGTAGGGACTGTTTTTCGATAGGGCAAATGTTGAAACCACTGGCATGAATGTACCTTTTGCCACTTGCAAGTTACATTTCCCAGTCTTTTTAAAATTCTCTCTTATTGCGTCTTTCAGATAAATATTTGCCTATATTCAGATAATCTTGAAATGAGGATTTTTTTTTTAAATTTAAAAATGGTTAATTAGACTAGAAAATCAGAAATTATTGTTACCTCAAGAAAAACGTTTTTTGATCCTGGAGTAATGAAATTGATGCAGTCTGACGCCAAAATACATCGGGAATTCGGGTTAGAGTTGAGCCTTTCCTGTAGTTTCAGGTTCAAGCCCGTATTGTTTTTGTCCTGCAAATTTCAAGTGGAAAGAAATTATTAATCAGACGATGCGTTAAAATAGTTGATCTTGCCGAGATGACAGCATCTGGAATTCCCGCTTTTTTCAAATATAACTGGATGTCGATATTTTCAGCTATGTCGTAGGCAGAAGTAATCAGTGGTTGATTGACTGGTGTCACTATGTAGGTGATCAGAGTTGAGGTGTAGGCCTGGACGAAGAAGAAAGCGGCCAGGGTCCACACGCCAGCGGCAAATCGATACGGTAGCCATTTCGAAGGGCAAAAACCACCTGATTATGAAGGACCAGTGAATTTGGTTCAAAATTTTCCCTTTGACAAAACGAGTAAGTGGTGAAGAAATAATAATAACCTTGTGAAAGCAAATTGCCGAAGACGTAGAGATATTGTTTTCCAGTTTGCCATTTCGTGACGCGAAGCCGACCACTTTTCTGGCGCGTGATTTCATTTTGTTTAAAACTCTCCATCAATGTCGAACGATAGTCCAAGTAGTGTTGAATTAAATTCAAACATATGATCATGCATGTAATGGATACCGCGAGTCCCAGCCAGACCTGTCGATAATTTAATGAGTGTAAACGTGAGGATACTAAACCTTTGTGTCGACTAACCGGCCATTGAAAGGGTTTGACGACGGCGTTGATGTTGGCCGTTTCATCAGGTGCTGGAATGAGGAAAGCTGCGTCCGAGTAAATCCAGTATGTTGTTAGGTCGACTACTTTGTAACGCTGAACTGTCGGCACCACATCTTGAATTAAAAAGTCGCATTGCTGTGACAGATTGGGTGAAAATAGAAAATATTATTATTATCATTGAAATTCATCTCGTCAACGTTCTCGTTCACATTATCTGAAAGTTGAATCAGAATCACAATTTATTTTTATTTTTGTTATTGTTTTTATTTTGTAGTGGTCCAATCAATTAGCATCTTGAACAGATCCCGGGAAGTCTAGCGAGCAGAACATTGAAAAAATAAAACTCAACTTTATCAAACAGATAGCTGAAAAGTCCCCGCCCATTTTCCGGTGGCTCCAGTCGGTTTTCCGTCACACGGACCATTTCGTACCTGGAAATTAAAGGGAAGCTTTTAGGTATGGTCATCTTATTACAAATGCGGATAACATTTTATTACGTAAAATTTAATCGTGTCGACATGTATTCCAGAAATACGCCCCCTTTAAGCGGCCCTGACAAACCCTTTGGGTTGCCATGCCAACGAGGCTAGAATGGTGATGTGCCAGTTGCAGGTATTGAGTTTTGTGTGAAAATAAATTTTTAGTAAATGTTTTAATTAAATCACAATCTGTTACTACCCAGATGACTCGCAGGTGTCGTCCGTTGAGGGAATTCAAAGTCGGCGATGCTGGAAAGGCACAACTCGAAACGGCCAACCAAACGAACAAAGGTAACGTTAATAAATGCATAGTAGACTAAGACGTCCCTTGTTTTTGCTGGTGTTGTCCAGACTAACAGCGAATCGTTTCAAGATTCCCAGCAGATCTCCGGTTGATCTCAGAGAAGTTAAATAATTCCAAAGCGGTATCTTAACTGGTTTAATGAATTGCTGCACTAAGCAAGACTTTAGGCCAAGCGTGGCGAACGAAGACTTCCCAGGGACTAGACGAAACAACGACCTATATAATGTTGCACAATTTCTGCTATCTGTTCAGCACTTTCTATTATAATATACTGTAAGTGGGTGAGGGATAGGCTGATCGATGCGCGATTATTTTATTTACGTCTGCTAATTGCCTTGTGTAATTTCTATCTCATGAAAGGTCGTCCGTCCGATTCAATCAATGCTTGAACCTTGGGGTATCTAAAGCAATGCTATAACGTCAAGTCGTTGAGCTTACGAATTTATAGCTCGACAGTTTGCTAAATGGTAACAATGGTAACTAGAAGTTTATTCTAAATAAAATATTTAGTTTTGCAACAAGCTATCATTTCAAATATCTCGTACGAACGAATTAACAACGGCAACTTTATTGTCGATTATCTACGGTTACATGTTTCAGTTTCATCTTGATCGTTTTATCCATTCATGATTGTGTTTTGTTTGGTTTCTGTTTAATGAAGGACATGTCGTATGCTGGAGATAACGGACCACTAAACTGGGTTTATCAATAGTCGAATGAGGATCCGAATCGAGGAGATTCAGAAAGCGTCAACGACAATAAGGTTAGCAAACTCTGCATTTCTAACTAGAATGATATTGTACTATTTATTTAATTAAGTTCAAGCGGCTAGATTGACGAAGCAAGGCAAACAAAACATGTTTGAATCGCTCGAAAGTTTAAATTCAGGGGGAAAATCTGTTGATTCAAATTTTAAGGAAACATAAAAAAAAAGAGGAATTTGAAACAAACTTGCTCGGCGGTTTTCCGTCACTCGGACCATTTCGTACCTGCGAAATGAAAGATATAGGTATGTTTTCTATATTGCAATAACTTCCAATGATTTGTAAGTATTACGTGAAATTCAATCTGGTAAACAGGTATTCTAGAGCGACGCCCCCTTTAAGTGGCCCTGACAACCCCTTTGGATTACCGTGTCAACGAGGCTACAATGGAGATAATTAAGTTGTGGCATCCAGGTAGTCCAGGTAGTTATTTTCGAGGAAATTCATTCCAGTAAAAATGTAAAGAAATAATCACAATCTTTTACTACCCAGATGACGCGAAGGTGCCGACCGTTGAGGGAATTCAAATTCGACGTAGTTGAGTCACAACTTAAAACGGCCAACCAAATGAGCAAAGGTAACATTGAAAACCGCATAGTAGTTAAAGTTAAATAAGCCTGTTTTTATGCTTGGTACGTTGTCAAGACCAACTCAATCCGTTAGATATTCCCTATAGACCTCCGTTTGATAAGATTGAGAATAATGTTAATCCCAAAGTAGGATCTTTCTAAAATCCTGATTTGATTCATTTCCACACTTCGAAACTGTCTTTTGGTTGATCGTGGCGAACGAAGACTCCTCAAGAGAGTAGATGAGAGAACATCTTATATAATGTTACTATCTGCAATCTGTCAAACTGCTTTTAGCTTTTCGTTTCGAACTATAGTCAGGTCGATACGCGATTGTTTTATTCACGCGTGTAAATTGCATTTCGGATAACTTTTCTCTCTGTCGTGATAGACCGGTTCGATTCAGTTGTTTGTTCGAACTTTGGGAATTCTAAAGCAAAGCCTTAACGTCGTTCATGTTCTAGTGCTTACAAATTTATACCTCGAAAGTTTGCTCATTAATTATGCTCAATTAATATAAGGATCAATGTTTCAGGTATTGTTGATTTAGTCCCAACCAAATATCGAGCTCTGGAATAATGTTTCAGTTTTTAAAAACATTTCGTACAAGCGAATCAACAACGGTAACTTTAAGCAATAGAAAATGGATTAATGGTTGTTTTATGTCTTTATCTAAACATAAGTTTCATAATCTGTGAAAGCTTTTGTTCTATTTTTATTGATCCTTAATTTCTGTGCACTCTTTTGTTTCTGTTTTTTTAATGAAGGACGTGCCACTTGAAGATAAAGGACCACTATTTGTTTCATCCGAGTCGAAGAGAGCCAGGAAGCACCGACGATAAGGTAAGCAACTTTCCCAGCTTGATTTGATCTATTTATTTACTTAATCTAAAGCTAGCTAAGAGTTACGAAACGACACAAACCAACTCGCTTTTTTAATCGCAACATTGCTGTTTGTTTTGAGTTAATGGTTAAGTTAATGACGTTCAATCACAAATCAGTTAAGGGACAAAACCCGTTTATTCAATTTTCCGAAAGAGTTAGACATAAGAATTATATCAGCGCAACTACTCCAGTCCCGTTGGGTTGTCGCAAGTTTACTGCTCGAAGTTCATTTCAGTCCAGTTTTGACGAGGATCGACATCATTACGATGATTGTTGTTTGGCTGTCCGGTATAGTTGTATTGCCCAGGCATCGGCTGCAGTCTCGGCTGAGCCATCGGTGGAATTGGCCTTCCGTTTGTGTTGTTTATACTAGACGGCCAGTTAGCAGTGAATTGGTGGTGTTCGGTCTCGCCTATTTCTACTAGTAGCCCGTAGCCATTTTGCGATTGAGTTTGGTTATTAGATCTTGCTGGCAAAATAGCCGGACAATCATTTTCCGAAAGCCGCTGTTGTTCTTCCAGTGCCACTGACAGATGTCGCATCTGGTTCGCGATGTAAGTGTCGAGCGAATTGGGTGCCTCGTAAACGGGGTTGTAGTTGCCGACTTCCGGCATGGATGGAATCGGATTTTCAAATCCCACGTGAGACTCGGTTCCGTTTCTTGATGCGTCAGACGACCGTCGGAGCTCATCAATTTCGCTTTTGGTTTTCATTAGCTGATCGTGGAGATTGTGGTTCTCCCTTTCCATTTGGTCCAAACGACGTTCCAACTTTGGTATTTGTAGAAACATTGCAGCGCATGAGCAGCAACTTTTGGGATCACAACCGGGAACCGTCTCGACGTATTCGGGAGATGTTTCGTAAGCAGATTGACTGGGAGGAGGACCTTGTTGCGGTTGCTGGTAATAGTGACCGTAGTGGAATTGCTGTTGCTGTGCCACCGGATGTTCGGGTAATGCTGTTTCTTGCGATCCGTAAGCTGGAGAGGCAACAAACTGGTCAGGTGGGCTGTCAGGTGCTTGGTAGTATTGTGGTTGTTGTGGGAACTGTTGAGCCCACTCGTTTGGCATTTGGTTGATTTGATAGCCCGTCTCGTATTGGTAGTATGGGGAGGGCAGCATGCCGATGGGATAGGGTTGGCCGACGTGTTGGTTTTGTATCGGCGGCTGCTGCCTATTCTGCAGAATGGTTTGTTCGGCAGAAGTAAATGAGTTCTTCGCCGGGAAAAAATATGACGCAACAGATGACCAAGCGGACGCTAACATTTTCTTTTCAGATTTTGGCAAACGTTTTCAAAGTTCAGGTGAAGAATCTCAGATGAAATTAGTTTGAATCTCAAGTCGGCAGTGCTGCCTCTATATGTAGACTCGATCTGCGACGGAGCCATCAGCTGTGTCACTTTGACCCAATCTTTTTTATTTTAAAAAGTCAATTGTTAATCGATTGTTTTGAATTCTTTTTTATTGTGTAGTTTAATTTATTTCGCGTTTTGTTCAAAACATTTAAAAATGAAATGGCAAAATATTGGCCGTCTAATAAGTGAATTGAGAACTCAGCTGGTTTGCCACAAGATGGTAGTCTTCGGCAATCTGGAAGGGATTCCAGATTTTATTCGGTATTAACATGGACATTACGTTATAGTAATTTGTTGTGCAGCTTTAATAGTAAAACAGCTCTCAGTGGTTCGTCAAACATTTGAACGGAGTTATCCGTTTTTCCTGTAACTTGAACTGTAACAGCGAGTTGTGGAAATGATTTTTTCACCGAGAAAAGTGAACAGGGAAGAATGAATCCGACCAATAGGACGGTGAATGAGCCAGTCAGATTTTTTTCAGGGAAAGTGATTTTGGTTTGTTTTTCGACTTCTTGTATCCGTTTTGGGTGTAGTTGAATTACGATTAACACAATCCAATTGAATATCGTCGAAAAACCACTAAAGGAAATTAAATTAGCGAAACAAGCCATGGCGGAATGTTCTGGTAGGTCGAACCTTGTTCTAGTAAATAATTGAATTATTGATATCAGCCGACAATCTCTTGCGTTTGCTATTGCAGATACGCATTAAATATTACTTTTCACATGACTTGCAGATCCCCTAGAGTGACCTTTTTACATGTCAATACAAAAATACGAGGACATGTAACTTTCGTTTTGTTGTGAAGACGAAAAAGACTTGCAAGGTATAGCAGTTTTCAGTTATAAAATCTGTAGTTTTTAGTATATTGCAGCGTCTTTTCTCGTTTTACCTAATTTCTGCAAAAAGACCTCATTTTGCTCAATTAAAAATGAATTACAGACTAGAACTGAACCTTTCAGGCCACACTTGCTTTAATTCTTTCAATTTGTGATTTCTGTTGTAGTCAGTTCCAGCACCGTCTTCCCATCCATTCTCTCTTGTTTTACTGACAGCAATGATTGCCGTCTCTGTGGTAAGTGGTAAGAATAAAAGAGATTTGAAATTTTTCAGTTACCAAATTTAATTTCTTATATCTTCTAGAAAGGAGCTATGGGAGATGAAAGAAGAAGTTAACAATCTTGAATCCGAATTTTCTTCCATCGGTAATCACCAGCAGTTGCCTTGAACGATTTCCTTGAACGGTAAAATTTATTTGGCATTTCTATAGTTTGATTGTATTTCAAGAACTCTAGCTAATATATTTAATTCTACAGGAAACCAGAGAACATTGATGACATGCAGTCTACATTTCGTGCTAAATTTGGGATCGGATAAAATTCGTTGATCGTGCGTGTTATTTAGCCACCCTGGTATAAGTCGACACCAAGTTCAAGGTAAGAACGGAGCTATTGATAATGGAGATTCTGTATACATGCATCGAATGTCTTTTTGGCTTTTGCCAAAACCACCGTGGTACATGTTTTAAAAAAGGAGGGAGATTTCACCGCATTTCGATCGATTTATTGGGAGTTACTGATTTGAACGGTTCGGGTGCGGATGCTGTGGCGGTCACGCATAGAAATGATTTTTTCGCAGAGAAATGCCAAAAGGGAAAGGCCGAATCCAACGGCAATGACGAGAACTGCGCCGGTCAAATTTTTTAAGGAAAGTGGAGCAAGTTTGTTTTTCGGCATTGTTTTCCCACTTTGGACATTTCCCGTACATTGAGGGGACATGGGGCGAAACCACAGGTCCCAGTAGTCCAGCAGTCCAGTTTGTTGCAAATCCAATAGTCTGTCCAGTTTATTGCCAGTAGAAAAAAGTACTTGGGTTATTAAAGCGGCGAAAAATTGAGTGAATTACATTGCCTACCCGCGGTTAATACTTTTGGTGTAGGGACTGTTTTTCTGTAGGGCAAATGTTGAAGACGACGACAGAAATATCCCCTTCGCTATTTGCAAGTTGCATTTCCCAGTCTTTTGAAAGTTTTCTCTTATTGCGTCTTTCAGGTAAAGATGTGCCTAATTCATAATTAAATTTGAAAGCGACAAAGTTTTTAATTTTTGGGAAAGAAAAAAAAAATGTTTTACGTCAAGATAGGCGTTCCTTGATCCTGGTGTAATGAAATTGATGCAGTCAGACGCCAAAGTGCACCGCGAATTGGGGTTAGAGTTGAGCCTTTCTTGTAGTTTCAGGTTGAGGCCCGTGTTGTTTTTGTTCTGCGAATTTTAAGTTGAAAGAAAAGGAATGCTGATAGACGCGTTAAAACTTAATGTGATCTTGCCGAGATGATAGTGTCTGGAGTTCCCGCTTTTTTTACGAATAACTGGATGTCGCTACTTTCCGCTATGTCGTAGACGGAAGAAATTAACGGTTGCTGCGTTGGTGTCACTATGTAAGTGAAGAGAGTTGAGGTGTAGGCCTGGACGAAGAAGAAAGCGGCCAGTGTCCACACCCCAGCGACAAATCGATAGGGTATCCATTTCGGAGGACAAAAGCCACCTAATTATGAAGTACCTTTGAATTTTGTTTCCAAATTTTCCCCTCGACAAAAAGAGTAAGTGGTGAAGAAATAATAATAACCTTGCGAAAGCAAATTGCCCAAGACGTAGAAATATTGTTTTCCAGTTTGCCATTTCGTAACGCGAAGCCGACCACTTTTCTGACGCGTGATTTCATTTTGTTTAAAACTCTCCATCAATGTCGAACGATAGTCCAAGTAGTGTTGAATTAAATTCAACATTGCGATGACGCATACGATTGAAACGCCAAGTCCTAGCCAAACCTGTCGATAGTTTAACAAATGTTGAATAAGAACATGTCAAACATTTGTGAGTGTACGAACCGGCCATTGAAAGGGTTTGACGACGGCGTTGATGTTGGCCGTTTCGTGAGGGGCGGGAATGAGGATCGCTACATTTCCGTAAAACCAGTACGCTGTCAGATCGACTATTTTATTACGTTGGAATGTCGGCACCACATCTTGAATTAAAAAGTCGCATTGCTGTGACAGATCAGGCGAAAATAAATTATAGTTTACTGAAGTTAATTCCCAATTGTCGTTTATAATATTCTAATGTTAAATCACGTTTCAGTCATCAATTTATTTAGTTATTTTGATTTTATTCTTTTTAGGTACGTCTTCTGATTTTTAACAACTGATTATGTGGTGGTTATAGTGAGAAGAAAATTGAATCGGTAAACTCAACTTTATCAAAGAAGTAACTGAAAAGTCCCCTCCCATTTTCTGGTGGCTCCAGTCGGTTTTCAGTCACTCGGACCATTTCGTACCTGCGAAATGAAGTGCATAGCTTTCAGGTTTGGTTCTTTTTATATCTCAATTACTGTTACGGTTTGTAAAATTGCATTACGTGAAATTCAATCGCGTCGACAGGTATTCAAGAGCGACGCCCCCTTTGAGTGGCCCAGACAATCCCTTTGGGTTGCCTTGCCAACGAGGCTACAACGGAGATTATTTTTGCCAGATCCAGGTGATTGATTTTTTTTTTCGTGAAAATTTATTTCATCAGTAAATATGTAAAGAAATAAAATCACAATTTTTTACTACCCAGATAACACGAAGGTGCCGACCGTTGAGGGAATTCCACGTCGATGATGTTGAAGAGCCGCAACTTGAAACGGTCAACCAAATGATCAAAGGTAATGCTGAAAAATCCATAGTCTGTTACAGCCCGTTGTGCCTAGAGTTCTTTAGACCCACTCCAAATCATTTGAAGTTTGGCCAGTAAGGTTTATCAAAGCGGATTGTTTCTATTTCCCTGATGTTATTAGACATCCGCGCCACCAATGAGATCTTTGGGCTGATCGTGGCCAACGAAGACTGATCAGTAGGAGATGATAGGATTTCTTTTATATCATATGTTACGGCGTTACGGCTACACTCTCTCAACTACATGTCATTAAGGAGAAGATAATAGTCGAGTAGATACGCATATGTTTTATTCACACGTAAATAATAGCTTTTTTGGGATTTCATCTTGTGATTGGCAATTTCTAGTCAATTGATGCTTAAACTTTGGGATATCTGAAGCAATGCTTTGACGTCAAGTCCTAGTAAGTGCTTACAAATTTATAGCTAATCGAGTCTATAGAAGTTTGCTCGTTGCTTGCTCATTGGTAATTCAAATATTATTTTGATGACCAATATTGTATCCCAGAAGTACATTGCCCACTGAAAAAACTGAGCTCTGGAATAACACATCAGCAGTTGAAACATCTCGCACGTGCCAATCAACAACGTTAACTTTATTGATTTACTTGGCCCAGTCAATAGTAGCGGACCTGTAACTAGAAAGAGAGCTTAAGTTAGAAACTACTCAAGGTTTTATTTGTGTTCCATTGTATCCATTGTTAATTTTGTGACATTTTGTTTTGTTTAAGGTCGCATGGCATAGAGAAATCGAATAGGTTTCATCAAGTCTACTGAGGATTTGAGAGCCAGAAGCGCCCACGACAAGGTCAGCAAACTCTTAAAGTTATTACTTGCATTTGCATTACTTGGAACATGCTTAGAAATCGGTAAATTACTGTCTATTGTTTTTCGTTTGGGTGCGGTGGCGCTCAGGCATGGAAATGATTTTTTCGCAGAGAAATGCCAAAAAGGAAAGGCCGAATCCAACGGCAATGACGAGAAAAGCGCCGGTCAAATTTTTTAAGGAAAGTGGAGCAAGTTTGTTTTTCGGTATCGATTTCCCACTTTGGACATTTCCCGTACATTGAGGGGGCATGGGGCGGAACCACAGGTCCCAGTAGTCGAGCAGTCCAGTTTGTTGCAACTCCAATAATCTTTTAAATTGATGGGCAGCGGGAAAAAAGTGCTTGGGTTATTAATTAAAGCGGCGAAAAATTAAATGAATTTGATTGCGTACCCGCGGTCGATACTTTTGGTGTAGGGACTGTTTTTGGGTAAGGCCAACATTGAAGGGCCTGATATAAAAATGCTGTTTGCTACTTGCAAGTTGCACTTGCCAGTCTTTCGGAAATCTGCTCTTACTTCATCTTTAAGGTAAACAATTGCCTAATTTGGTAATGAAATTTGAAAAAGACCAATTTGATTGATTGTAATAAATTTTGAAATGTCTTATACTTCAAGAAAGACGTTTCCTGATCCCGGTGTAATCTTATTGATGCAATCAGACACCAAAGTGCATCGAGACTTTGGGTTAGAGTTGAGCCTTTCGTGTAGTTTCAGGTTCAGGCCCGTATTGTTTTCATTCTGAGCAAGTTTAATTGGAAAGAAGAATCAGATCAACGGATCGATATCCGTTTAAACAAAATTTGAACTTGCCGAGATGAGATTATCTGCGGTTCCCATTTTTCTGACGAATAACTGGATATCGCTTCTTTCAGCTATGTCGTAGGCGGAAGTAATCAGTGGTTGATTGACTGGTGTCACGACGCAAGTGAAGAGAGTCGACGTATAGGACTGGACGAAGAAGAAAGCAGCCAGGGTCCACACTCCAGCAACTAGTCGGTAAGGTAGTCGTCTCGACGGGCAGAGTCCGCCTAATTAATAAAATACCTGTGACGGTTGACGGATAGGAATTGTCTGGGGTTCTGAACCTTGTGAAAGCAAATTGCCAAAAACGTAGAGGTATTGCTTTTCGGTCTGCCATTTCTTGAAACGAAGTTGATCGACGTTTGCTAAATTTTCTGGCTGTTGTTTGCTCCTGTTTTTAAAATCCATTTCGAATGCCGATCGATATTCCAAGTAGCACTGGATTAAATTTAAAACTGCGATGACGCAAGCGATTGATACCCCCAGTCCCAGCCAAACCTGTCGATTGAATACTAATGTTAACGATTTTTGTTTTCTTTGTTTTATTACCAGATAATTGTTCTTTTAAAATGTGCCAACCGGCCATTGAAACGGTTTGACGACGGCGTTGATGTTGGCCGTTTCATCAGGGACGGGAATGAGAAAAGCGAAGTGGTCGTAAACCCAAGGCAATGTAAAATCGACAACCGAATTGTACTGAAATGTCGCGATCGTATCGTGAACCAGTAGTTCAGATTGCTGTGATAAATCATTATTTTGGGTTAGATTGTCATCTCAGATCGTCTTAGTCTAGTAAGTCTGAAAAGATTTGGAACTCAACTTTATCCCACAAATAATTGAATAGTCCACGTTCTTTTTCCGTCGGCGTCTGTCTGTTTTCCGTCACTCTGACCATTTCGTAACTAGCAAGAGGATTAAATAATTGTTCAGTTAAACGGAAAAAATTTATTTAAATCTAATACAATAAAAAGTAAGTTTTTTTTTTTTAAATTATAGTTATACGTGAAGTTTAAACGTTTCGCCAAGACTTCCAGTAGCGCTCCTCCTTTGAGCGGTCCAAATAGTCCTTTGGGGTTTCCACTCCAGCGTGTCTGCCACGAATTACGTAATTCCGGATTAATCAAACTGAATTTAAATGAATAAGAATGCACAGATAATTGTTTGTTACCCAGATGACGCGGAGGTGTTTGCCGCTGAGCGGATTGGGCGTCGGTGAGGAACCGTGAAAAGAAATGATGAACCAACTGAAGAATGTTAACAAAGGTAAAAGCGACATTGCGATTCAGTTGATCGCATTTGCTGACCGTCTAATGTCTTGGTGGCCAGCAACAATCCCTTAAATACCCTGTGAGTATGATTTAAAGTACGTTACTGCACCGACCTGAAACAAAGTTATGTGTTTTGGAGACAAGCAGACTACGGCTATCAATTCTGTCATTCGTGATTCAGACTAGTATATGATATATGGTCGATTTATGCATTTTGTCTTCAAAGAACATTCGGTATTGTTTTATTCATGGGTGCACGATGCAACGGTTGTCAAATGTTTGAAGATTGATGGGTCCATCGCATGTTAGTATAGATTTCAAGAATTCATTTGCGATATTCGTATTTTCAGTCAAATTTTTAGGTTAGTTGAAAGAAACTTTGGATTTGTTTTTTTTGTGATATTAAGGCGAGTGTATGTATCCGAAACTGTTACGGATATAATTCGCGCAGTAGGAATTTTGGTTTTTTTAATTATTCAGTTGACATTTTATTAATTTCTTTAACCGGGTCACTTTTTTTCCACGCTGATTTGAAACCCTGCCCCTGACGTCAATACGAGTTAAGAATATTTTTGCAGAAAACGTGTGCGAGTTGACAAGATTGGGGACGGCTACATCGCGTGTTATTATTTCAAATTTAAAAATTGATGTGCAACATTCGCATTCTCAGGTATATTTTCTGTCTAGTTCTGTCTGTAAAAAGAACTCGCGGGTCCGTTTATTAGCGATAGGAATTTTTGGTATTCCTTTTTAATAAGTATAAATTCATTTGACATTTTTAAAATTTTTTTATCCGGGTCACTGCTAGTCCACTCTGATTTGAATCCTTGTCATTGATGTCCATACGATTTAAGATCTTGATTTGTAGAATAATAATTGCTTCCAATCAAAGATACCGACTGAACTATGGCGTGATAGATCTCTGTTTCCTTTAGGTGCTTTCCTTTTACCCATCAGATCAACTGGTGACTTGAGAATAAATTATGTTGAATCAATTCCAGGTCATCGACTATTGGTGGCTGAATGCGATCGAATTTGACTGCCTAACCTCTTACCAACGGTTAACTTGTTTTAAGTTTAAAATTGTATGACAATATTCTTGTTACCATTGCCGATTATGGATTGTAACTCTTTTTCTCCTCATTCGATTTCAGATTTGCTCACAGCAGATTTCACATAGCGACAGAGTAAAAGAAAAGGAAAAAAGCCCTTCTTGGAACTTCTAACAGAAATGGTATGTTCGTTTTGTTTTTGTTTTTGTTTTATTTATTTTAAATTGTTTTTGGGTGGCTCAGGTTGTACAGGAGTTAACTGTTACGGTCGGTGTTCTTAGTTGTGTTTTAGTTTTCTTATATGATGGTTGAAACCAAGGGAACAGGACATGTCAGCTGATTCTCTTTTTTCACTGCTGCGCATAGCCGAATTGAATAGCATAGCATAGTCGAATTGAATGCAGTGCACGTTTATTTTTTAAAAGTACAAGGGCAGTCTAGGAAGTAGGAAGATGATTTGAATAGTTGACAGATTTTAAATTTTCTATAGTATGTGGGCTACCGAATGAAGTTGTTGACATTTACATATATCGATAACATTTCCACTGTATCCAGTTTCTGTCACAGGTTCATCAGATTCGTTTGACGTTTCTGTTCTAACCTTAACAAATGTAGAAACTCGACTCGAAGGAATTAACGATGCATGAGTCGTTACCTTGTCAGGAGTATTGCTGATGCTTTCTGCAGTTTGCTTTGCGTCTGAATATATTATTGACATGTTGTCTCTGGACCAACAGAATTTTAGAGCGCACCAGTGCAGAAACACAGCATGCAATTCTAGGCAAATTTGAATGTAAAATCTGAAACGAGAATATTCAAATGAATTCTGAAAATTGGAGCGAGTGTTTTACCGCAACGCAAGTCTCTTGATTCTGATATTATTTTAGTGATGAATTCAATTCAGACAACAGTGCAAATCGAGAATTCAGGAAGGAATTGATTTATTTATCATGCCGTAAATATTCCAAGTTATTACCAATACAAATACTCCAAGTCATTACAAGTCTGTGGGACAATAATTGTATCACGTTGACCAGTTTCGCATTTGTAGTATGCTAATTAACCATAACTACATGCGACACTAAAATTTCCTAGAACCCTAGCGTATCGGTAGCGTGGCCGAGCGGTCTAAGGCGCTGGTTTAAGGCACCAGTCTCCTCGGAGGCGCGAGTTCGAATCTCGCCGCTGCCATTACATTTTTAAAATGTTTTTTTGTTGCGTATTCCTTTTTCTTATGGAACTGTTACGGGAAAATGATATCTTGGATTGTTGTCTGTAACTAACTTAGAGCTGACTGGTTATTTACACAGGACTTTTAAATCTGGTACATTTTTAATGTCGATTAAAAGTTAAATTGTAGTCGAATTAAATTTTATTCATTTTTCTGTGTAATAAGTAAACACTTTTCAGCATCAATTAACCTTGAACATTTATGATGGGTGACTCATCTTGATTGATGCTCACGCAATAAATCTGTTTACAATTTTGCACTGATTTTAAGTTACAAGGGTAACAGTTGTTTCTTTCGAGGTAAAACATTGAGAGGGTTGCCTTGCCGTTATTTCTTACGTAGCCTACTTAAGTTGGATGGGATCGGCAAAAGAGATTTGAGACATGGAAAGTTTGTTTTTCATTGTTGCGTGAAAGTTCTTTTATGTGCGGTGCATCACCCCATAATGTATAATAGTTGTTTCCTTAAATTAACATTCTCAGTTTTGCTTTCGTTTGTGGAAACTCAGAAACACGGTTGTTTGCTGATCCATATATTCATTTTCACAGGTTATAAAAATGGCTTATTCAAGGTATTTCTTTCCTTGGGTTCAAACTTGAATGCTGGTTCACTTATACGCCCGATAGGGCCTACACCTAAAGTTTTTTTAACTTGCCGTAAAATAGTAAAGAAACATTTAATCGTGAAAATAATACGCTGTTCAATATTAATCCTAACGTTAATAAAATGTTATTAAAAAAGATGACACTAGCAGTGAAAAAATCGATTGAAATAGGAAAGTCTTACTCGAATTCTCTTTGAAGGATGACCTACTTGATGTACTTTCTAATAAAAGTGAAGTTGCAAGGTGATCCAATAATTAAATTACTGCATTGGTACCGATTCATTTGAATGTTGAGAATTGAGATAGCTATGGGCTATCAATATACGGTTGGACCACTTGCGACACTGACCGACATTTGAATATGTCGGGTTTGCATTTGCTGTTAGCGACAGTGAAATCTATGCTATAAAAGTCTGTATAGACACCTTGAATGTTAGGCACGCAAAAATTGTACTTTGTAACAATTTAGTACAAAACAGAAGCGAATATTTTATATTTATTAACGTTGTTTTATTGTAGTCACATCATCATAGCCGATTACGTTAACGTTACGTGTGAATTGCCACAGATATTTATGTAACATATGTGCGTGCAAGTCCTTGTGGTCATTCCTGAGACAACAATTCGAGAAAGTTATTAGCGGCCAAATTCGGAAGACGATTAATAGTTCCCAATGCATTGATATTTCGTTTTTCGTACGATGTAATACTGTCCCATGTTCCTATCTAATTTGCGGTTTTACCTTCACCTTCTTCATACTTGCAGCCCCACCGGCCACCCTCACATTGCCGTTGGTTGTCAACTCTCATTTTTCGTATAAAATCGTGGACGATACGGTTGGACAGTATCAGTTATCCAGCTGTTTTAAACAAGTAAACTACTGCTCCGACATGAAGGTAAAAATCGTAACCACAATTTCATATTTTACAAGCTGAATATTTCTATTGCTTAAATTAATTTTATTTTTTATAATTAAATTCCAGTTCTTTATCCTCATTGCCTTTATTGCGTTCGCTGCTGCTGATTCCTACAAGGCTGCTGAAAACGAGGCTCCCAAGTACGAAGCCCCTAAATACGAGGCCCCTAAATACGAAGAAGTGACATACGTAAGTGTTAATTTAATTTAATGACTCAGATGACATAAATTTATCGATTGAATTATCATATTTTCAGGCCCCCCAACCCTATAGCTTCGGATACGATGTCCAGGATAAAGAATCTTACAATGACTTTGAGCACAACGAGAAATCTGACTACAACGTAGTCACTGGATCCTACCGCGTTGTTCTCCCCGACAGCCGCATCCAGATCGTCACCTACAAGGCTGACGCCAACGGATACACCGCTGATGTGAGATACGAAGGCGAAGCCAAGTACCCCGAGTACGCTGTGCCCCAATCCAAAGCTGATGCTTCCTACTCCGCTCCATCCTACAAGGCTCCCGAATACAAACAACCGGCCTACGTCGCCCCCGCTTACACCGCGCCATCCTACAAGGAGCCAGAGTACAAAACTCCAGCCTACCCCACTCCATCCTACACCACTCCTTCCTACACCACTCCATCCTACACCACTCCATCCTACAACGCCCCTGCTGTCTACCCTAAATATTAATTCGCATTGTCAGTTGCTTTATCTTAATTCTGAGATTATTATTTAATAAAGTTTTAAAACGTGTACGCGTCATTTAAATAAGCTTATGCAATTTTCGATAAAAAAGATTAAGATTGTCTTTCAAACGGAAAATCAGTTTTATACTACGATCAAGATTCACTTTTTATTTCTCAACATTCTGCTTTGTTTGTAATAAAAAAATGATCTTAGAAAACTGCAATGGTAGACGCAGAGGTTAGCTAGCCGAACTCGACCTCCTAGTGCTGAACATACAGTAGCTGTTTTAATAACCGGGATTAGGTAATGTGAATGTCGAAAGCCGAAGTGGTCAATTTATTAGTTAATGACCCAAGTAATGAACTAACCACATTGTTGCGAGCGGGCGGATGAAAACAATTCTTTTAACATGTGCTTTAACAATTTTGATTTGGTAACTGTCGGAAAATATGTTGTAGCATATGAGTTGCCTGAATTTGCACTTAGCAAGCAGTACCTTTTCAAGTTACTCGTGTTTTTAAAAACTCTTTCCCCCTCAAAAAAGTGATTGGGTAAAATGGTCCGTTTGATAGAAGTAAGATGTCGCTAACATCGCATTGTTTTGTAGTCCTGTAGAAAGTTCTGGATGCTTTCTTCGTAGTTTTCCTTATGTTTTTGGAATAAATTCAACACCATATCAAATGTAAGTTATCTTTACTGCTTGTAGTGCCTGACTAGTTTATTTTTATTCCCATATCTGATTTCTACTTGAAATTCTAGATTGTGTACTACCTGACAGGCTAACAACGTCTGGTTTTCGTCACCTGACTGAAACTGTTATTCCTATCTGTCTGATCCTTCCTGAAATTACTAATCATACATTAGAAGGAGATACTGGTAAATAAAACATAGACTTTTCTGTTTTGATGCACACTACTTAATTTCCCCTTGAAACGTGTAGGACTCATATTATGCACCTGCTTCAGCGAATTGCTGTCACACTGTGTTGTTTTTCCTGATTAATTGAAAGCAACATTGCATTAAAAGAGGTAAAAATTTGCCACTGTTTCCAGAACATTTAATACAACTAAATTATTTCAATCAGTATTTCAGAAAAATGCTGAATTGCTTCACCAAAAACTCACACTTCCATATTTATCAGCAGCTTAATGGGAGCAGGAGCCCCTCTTGAATAACATCTCTCAAAATAAATCACCCTTCACCTTACCAGCCCGTTAAGGTAAGGTCTCTGGATTATACAATAGTTGTTGTTGCATTGTGGAAAGTTTTGTGTGACCAACAACTTATTCATTTGGTTTGCCAATCGTTGTTGGCTTCTTGAATTTTCCCCATCTTTTACTTGCGCTTAGTTACCCTCATGTCCTTTTTTTGCCTCTGGTTTTCCAAACGTGAGTTACAGATAAAACGCAAATCCCCTTACAAACTAAGCAATCTGCAAAAGAAACATCGTCAACGAATCGATCCTTTTTATTCAGTTCAAATCTTCGATCTTATGCACAATTGCGCACAATTAAACCGTTTTTTTTTACTTCAAGTAAGTTATGAACTAGAATGGCTTAGAAGTGTCATGTGAAAGTGCCCAAATTTAATTTTTTCATTTGGCTATACCCATGATGAGATAAAAACTGTGCCAATCACCTGTGACTGAGAAGTCGATGCTTTAGGCGAAATTAATAACCAAAATTAAAGTTGCGACACAATTGTTTGTTACTTATTGTTGTTTGTTTTTGTTATTTTAAATTCAAAGGGCTGACGTCGATTGTTACCACCAATTTTGAAGTTTTGGGCTGTAGCTGTTTGTGGTGTATTGGCTGCTTTTCGGTGAGGACGGGATGATCGTGACTTGGTGAGTAGATGAAGTGCAAGTTTCGAGCTCTTTTGAACCTTTGTTTTGTTTCTTATATAAATTGCCATTCAATTTTACATGTGTTTAGGATTTGGAATCCTGGAAGTGTTCCTCACTATAAGCTCCGGTCAACATTATGTTTTGCGGATGCATGTGTGCCATACTTTCCCGCCAGAAGCCGTTCTTGTGGAGTGGACAGCCGGAAGTGGTTGATTCCTGCAATTTTTGAGTAAGACGTAACAATTTAATTCGTTAAAGCTTGCTTTTGATTTCGAATTCGTTTTTTCAGCATTATTTGTTTCGTCTCTCGGATCTCGAGTCGGCCGCCGATGTCAATCTACAACGCAGTTTCTTTGATGGAATTGTGTGGTCCCTGCACGATGACAGAAAAGTCATGGACGTTTTGCACAATCGATATCTTCGTGACGCACGCTCATCTAGCTTCACTGTTCCTCATGCTGCTACTCAACTCGTCTTAGCACTGGCCAGTTTAACCACTCCAGTGATCGCTTCCGTCCGCTGTTACACACCTGCAGTCACTCACCACGGGATTACCAACACCACGAGGTACCCAACAATTGACTTATTTTCGTAGGTTATCTACTAATAGTCTAGTTGCGTTAAACTCTGTCTGTGTAAATAGTTTCCAAAATCAGGCTTTTTACGCGCAAACAAAGTTTTACTGGACGTTTCTTTTTTCTAACGCTAGATGGCTTTTTGAAAATGTGCAGCTGTCAAAACAGTCAGTTTCAGTTACTTACACATCTCTTTAAACATTTATTGGCTGTTATTTTGTTGAAATATTTAGTGATAACTAACAGTAACTATTCCCCCAACAAAGCTCACTTGTTAGATTTTCGATATTTGATTTTTTATTTCTACTTCCGGTTTACTCATTTCAGTCTGTAGTTTAGTAAATATTCATCTGACGTACGAAAGAACCACATATTCGTGATCCTCGTAAAATTTGTGGTAAAGTTCATGTTTTGTTTTTTACGTATTCGTACTTCCGGTTTCGAAAATTTTCCTGAACTTATAGTTCAGGAAAATTCTCGATTTTGGCCAAATTTTGGATTTCGTTTAAATCACATCTAATCGACCCCAAATTTCATGGAGATCACGAAAATGTGGTTTATTTCGACGACAGCTCAATGGTTAAGGCGCTGTGGTTACTTCCGGTTTACTTCCGGATTTTTTAAAAAAGACTAGCAAGTGAGCTTTGTTCTGTTTACATTTCTCAATATTGCCAGCTATGTTTAAGCCTTAAATAATGCGAGCTGTTAAAGTTTTGAGCCAAAAACCTGATCACTAACCTATATGTAAGTTCAATTGTCATGTCGCTTAATAAGAATTGTTCTCTCTTTATATTTAGGTAATGCAGAGATGTTGCCTAGATGAACACCAAAAGATTGACGGCAGCCCTAAAATGTCAGCGTGGATCATCATATGTTGTTGGTATTGTTGCGTTTGTTTTGTGTTAGTTAACCCGTTGTCTGCCACGCCTTTGTTCTCCCCTAGCTTTTTACCATTGGCCACGCCGAAAGGCCATGTTAGGCAATGCACCATAGGGACTTCCCCCTTGTCAGCCCGGACTTGTCAGCAACGGCAAGTCCCACCTTGGTCATGGATCCTTCAGACGTGACGCGTAGATTAGTAGAAAACAACCTACGGGTTGTATGGCGTGACAGCCAACGGGTTAACTTAAGTGTATATGTAATTGTATGTATGTATGTATGATTGTAAAAAGTGGCGGAATTGTGGGTGGAGGTGGGACAATATACACAATTCTAGTATCAATTTTAGTTTGTATATTTCATTACTACTGATACAAAATAAAAATACCATTGCGACAAATTGCAGGTAACATAGATAGCAAACTCAAGTTAGAACTGCTACATAATTTAAATGTGATTATCGATAATGTTGAATTCCCTTCTTTGGTCAATAGCTGACTACAAAATATCTTCAGACACTCTTCAGACTACATAAAAAACCCTCACCTTCAAACATCGATGAACAATTCACACATGATAGTAAAAATTAAGTGCAGGCTACTATGTGTCTTCAGACATGGATGAACAACAGCACCATTTCGACCAAGCAGTTGCCAAACCTGCAATAAAATACAGCAAAGAAAAAATGTCAATAACAAAGATAGACAAATACTTAAACCATAGATCAAGATTGAAATACATGAATACTTACAAGGATTAGGAGCCTTTCCTCTAACCATTAAAGCTTGCTTGGCATCAAATACAATCAGCATGAGTATGGCGTACTTCCTTCGTGCTCGAGGAAAGAAAATAACACTTTTCACAACTACTCAAATCCTGCCGAACGTCAGTGTAGGTCCAAGTGCAGGTGTTGAAACTTAAGAATCAATTAAGCAAACGTGGAAGCGATAACGAACGTCGTGAAGCAGCTGGTAGAAATTGTGGAAATGACTGGGCTATGCGTCTTAAGTCGGTGTCGACGAAGCGATGTCAAAGCTGGGCAAGGTGTTGCCAATTCTACAATGTACAGTACAAGAGAAAAAAATAAAATAAAATAAAAAAGAGCAGCGTTGCCTTCTGCCGATTTTTCCAATTTCAACTAAACTTAATCAGGAACAAACAAGTAAAAAAACAAACCCAGCATTGATTGATGACCCACTTTCTTTCTATCCGACAAGTTTATCACAATTGCACCTTGATCGGTAAGGGGATTTCCCTTTCACCTAAATATTCAGGAACATACACACATACCCTTTGGATCACTGTTGAAGTGAAAGAGAAGCGAGCAGTTGACTCATCTCTCCTCATGTTCACTAACCTCATGTTCTAACCAAGGCATAAAGTTTAGGGTAGCCAGAAATAATAATTAAAAAGAAACGCGAACAAAATCACGTAGCTGCGCATTACACGTTTAACTGTAATCGGCGCTATTCAAAGGTCGATCAAAATCCCCAAAGATAACGCGAATGTTGGGATGAACTCCTTATCAGGGAGAACTAAAAATTATTTATAGACTACCAAACAGTTTCCGAGCGTGATTTTCTCGCAGGAAAAGAAGAAAGACAGAAGGCTCTATATAGACACTCCCAAGAAATGATTGCCATTTCAACGGTAAATGTTCGTTTCGTCTTGTTTTTGCTTTTAAGTTGGTCATCAATCAGTTCGGCCGATGCCACCCTGAATTTGGAGGACAAATTGGGACAGTTGACTCAAAATTACGTAATACAAGTTTCTATTTCATAACAATTTTGAATTAAAATCAATTGCATTTTCTTCCAACGAATCAGATGCAATTTAAAGAAATTGTTGAAACTAAATTCGAAACGCAATTTCAACAACTCGAAACCAAAATGTCTCAGCAGCAGGTATTCAAGTAACTTCCTCATTTTAATTCAACCCCAAAATCAATTATTTCCAACTTCTTTTGTCAGAGGCAAATGGTCCGTCATCTCGAAATTAAAAATAGGCAACTGGAAGAGAAAGTCATTTGGCTAGAATCTAAAGTGCAACAACTAGAATCGTCGGTAGTCGCTCTACAAGAAAACAGAAAAAGTATCGATCCACTAACTGGAAGAAGCGCCATCCCGAGGACTTGCAGAGAAGCCCATCTGGCGGACCCATCTCTCGATTCCGGCATGCGCTGGATCGATCCGGACGGACAAGGCGTCGGCGATGACCCCATTTACGTCCATTGCGACATGACTACAGGTACTACCGACACTGGGAAAATGTGATAAAACTGCTTTCGGTGTCCTATTCTGTTCCTTTGAAAAGATACGACATCCGTTCCACACGACAGCGAAGGACCGATGGACGTGGGTCACTGCGCCGATCCGGGATGTTATTCAAAGGCCGTGACGTACAACGCAAGTCTCAGACAGATGGCAGCGTTAGCAAATTTGTCAAGCGAATGCCATCAGTCGATTAAAGTACGATTAAATTAATTGAAAAAAAAAATTAATTATTCGATCAAATGAACGTATTTTTGATTTCTAGTACGATTGCTTCTACGCCCCTTTCGAGTTGGACGGCATCGCATTTTCCTGGTGGAACGACAAAGACGGAAACGACAAATTCTTCTGGGCCGGTGACAACAAGGACGTCCACACCTGCCAGTGCGGCATCGATGGAAATTGCGTCGAATCTTTTATGAAGTGCAACTGCGATTCTACTGCACCGGAGCAACTAGTCGATAGCGGTAAGATGATTTCAATTCAAACGCTTTAGATAAAACGATTTCAACTCGATATGATTGAAATGCAGGAGTCATTAATGATAAGGAGATCCTGCCCGTCACCCGATTGAATTTCGGCCGAACTGGGCAAGAATATTCTTCCGGTGTTCACACACTGGGCCGATTCGAATGCACCGGACAAGTGGCCGTCACTGGAATGCCGACGTCGTGCGAAGATCTTTGGAGGATCGGCCACACCCTGAGAGGATTCTATTCCGTTAAAGGAGTCAAAATGGTCGAAAGTGTTTACTGCGATTTCGAAAAACTGCCGAACGAAGCCGGTAAGGCAACACCTGTCTTCTTTTAACTACAGCACACTAATTTCTAATTCAATTGAATGGATGACAGGTTTCCAGAAATGGATCGGATACGACGACGTCAAGTCGGCGCCTGTCTACTTCTACGTCCAGCGGAATTCTCTCTTCAACACGGGAAATGTCTCAATTCCTTTCCAGGTTTCCAAATTAAACATCGGCAACGCCATGGATTTGTCGACAGGAAAATTCACGGCACCTGTCCCGGGAACGTATTTCTTTTCGTTTACTGGACACGCCCAATTTCCTACGTCATCATCTTTACTTAGTTTAGGAGTAGGTCTCAATCTGAACGGGAATTTTATCGGGTGGGGCTTTGTGGAAGAGTACCAAACTATAAATTGGCAAGAAACCCCTTTGACTCTGCAATCGACGCTCAATTTACAAAAAGGAGATGAAATTTGGTTGCAGATCACATTAATTTCGGATAGCGTGAGTCTCTTGGATGACGGTAGGAACTGCTGGACCCACTTTACGGGATACATTTTGGAAGAAGAAATGATTTTTTAAACATGTTGTGAGACGGAAAGTAAATAGACTTGACTTAAGATTACAACAAACTAAAGTAAAACGCAGTTCGCAATTCAAATATCTAATTCTGTAATGATTGAGAGTGGTTCACTTCAGATTGATTAGAGTTTTGTTTTCTTTAAAAGAGGAGAAATGTCCATCGACAAAGAGTCAGATGAAAACAAATCGGCAAAATAGAAAAGAAAAAAAAAATTGGATATCAGTCAGCCCGACCAAGGGAGCCAAACAATATGAAAAAATGTCGATAAGACGATACATCCAACAGTCAACTCGCCAGCCTTCAAAGAAGCCCCAACCTCACTTTAACATTGATGGGAGAGGGATGTCTTAGTGAGTAAGGTCCTCGTGATTGCTGGACCCTGGTTGATTCTGTTCTCAGCACCTTAGTAATGTAATATATATAATAATATATAATAGGATAAAACAATCCCATCTTTATCGTATACGGGAGTGGTTCGAAATCTTTTCCCAGGACGCTCGTTCACGCAAGCTCACGCTAAATAGGTGGAACTAACAAAGAGACGAACGACCACAGCTCACTTCCCACCCTTAAAAGAAAAAAAAATCCCAGGCTTCAGTGAATCCACGATCCTCACTTTCAATTTGTTCACTGGTTATTATCATTAAACGAATTATTACATCGGCAAACGAGTTTTTCAACTTTTTTGCCTTACCGCAATTCAACTGTTCGTTGCCTGAATACGAGATTACATTCAAATTCAAGCGTTTAAAAAATTTAAAAAAGGAATACACCGAACGGTCAGTCAGTGGCTAAAACCAGGGGAAACACTCAAAGGCAGCCATACAAAAATGACATTGCTTCTGCAGAGTGCAGACCAACGGCGAAATTAACTTTGGATTGGTTAATTTAAATGGTAATTCATAGATGGGACGAAGGCCATCTACGCCGACACAAAGAGGTTTCACCAACGTCAAAAACTGGGACCTAAAAATGCGAACCCAGAGCCCTGGATCGTAGAAGCCGCCAATGCCGGCACCAAACAACGAAAATCCCAATAACGGACAAAAGGAAAATGAGTAATAACAAAAACTGGCTTCTCAGCATAACTATCCAAGAGTCAAGAGACTAAAACGACGAACAGCCCAAGTCCAGAATAGATTTAAACTGCGAAAAAAGGCTAAAGAGGGCTAAAGACTATAAAAGGTTCAGTTTTACCTTATTAACTTGATGGCCAAATGAATCATTAGGGTAGCAGTGGTGACTTCTGGAGGTGGAAGCGGAATATATACGACGTCCCCATGGATACCTTTGCGCTCACATAGACGTACGCGAGGACAGAAGAGGAACGAGATGAATGATGCAAAGTTTATGCTGGAAGCTCTCCATATCTAGAATAAAAATATCAAAAACAGTTATGGTAAAGTAAGTGGCATTATCATTCATCAATTAATAAAAAATTCTGATCTACAATGTAAACTAAAAACGTTGAAGGATAAAAAAAGAATCTAACTATAAGCCTAATAAGCCTACACAAAACACACCTAACACTTTAGTAATTCTAAGTGTCTTTAAAATGGAACAAACACATGCTTACTCTATTTGCATGACCTATCAAGTAAAGTTGAGATATTCTTTATCAAATAATGAAAGAACTTTCAAAGATCCGGTTTCAACAAGCTAAAGACATTATTTATCCCCGTGATCACTAAAAAGAGCAAGGAAATCCTGTTTTAGGTTTTAGCGTTGTGGATTGAATATGACTACGTCTTCAGGGTTTACTTTTTAAAAGTTATGAAATCACAAGATCCACTTTTTTGTTTAGGTAACACCTAGACGTTTTACCTAGATTTTCTCAATTTCTTTTATATTTCATGTGAAATAATAAGTGATCACGTTTGTTGTAGATGTTATAACTTTTTTTTCGTGAATTCCAGGTAATATTCTACCTCGGACTAAGAAGATTTCGTATGTGAAGGGACTGCTTTTCTGATCAAAACGTTTATGAGATAACACTAAACATAACAATTTATCATTTGAATTAATACCTGTTTTTGTTTATGGAAGATTTTTGTTCCATTCTTCTACGTTAATTTGTTAAGCAGTTGTTATTTGTTAAGTCACATTCTTGTTGGAAAACTTCTTCAGCAGACGACGTAAAAAGGGGCGTGGGCAAAGAAGAGACACGACACACGAGGCTCGTTGTCTTCGACAATTCCATTCGGCTAGGCTATAGACAAGTTCGGGATGCTGAGTTGCACAACCGCAAAATTAGGATCGTGCGCCAACGAGTTTTTGTAACGTTGTGGGGATAGTAGAAAGCGGGTTTTTTATTATTTAAGCATAGAATTACTTATCTAATCTTAGAAATGTTCAGGATTATCGTTGTTTAGAACATTCTGCTTTTTATAGAGTAATTTGAAATGTATAATTCAGCTTAGTTTACCCATTAAAATTAAAGAAAGTCCAAGCCTGGGATGCTGTTTAGTCTTTTCTTGTGTGTTTGAGCTTGTCACTTGTCAGCAGATCTGTCAAAAAACACAAGAAAAGACTAAACAGCATCCCAGGCTTGGACTTTCTTTAATTTTAATGGGTAAACTAAGCTGAATTATACATTTCAAATTACTCTTTAAAAAGCAGAATGTTCTAAACAACGATAATCCTGAACATTTCTAAGATTAGATAAGTAATTCTATGCTTAAATAATAAAAAACCCGCTTTCTACTATCCCCACAACGTTACAAAAACTCGTTGGCGCACGATCCTAATTTTGCGGTTGTGCAACTCAGCATCCCGAACTTGTCTATGCACCATGGGCCATGTGTTAAAGTGGTGTAAATTTTTACGATAATGTAACAGTTGGAATAAGCACAAATAATAATTACTAGCTTGCCAAACTTTCCTAGACTCATAATTAATCGTTAAAGAGGTATAAAAAGAGTGACACTGTGACAGTCAAGACGACTAAGCTGTGCCATCTAGTAACCAAACTTTCTATCTGCTAATTTTCGCATTACAAAAAAAAGCCCGCCAAAAGAAAAATAGTGAGTCTACGAAATAGGGATTTTTCCAAATATAAAATAAAGTGATATGACTGTTAAATTGGGCCGCCTTGAAAGCTGAAATATAAGAATGATCTACAGCTGAATCGTCAGTATGTACATGTTTTAAAGAATGCCGAATAGTTCAAATGTGTCAGGCATATTTAGAGTTTTGGATAGAGAAATCTAACCTTCCGTATTTTTAGTGTATTTTGACCATAAGTTTCGTCGTACAGCAGATAAGTGCAAAGTGAAGTAGGCCAAAGACTTGCATGTCCATCGCGGTCTAAATACTTCATACACAAAGGTGAATCATGAACTACAATCGACTACTATTTGTTAAAGAAAATTTGGCTTTTGGGCATTTCCAAGTTTCCATATTCCAACTCCAAAAACACAACTTGACTATACATTGAAAAATATAAGAGGCGGAATGCGGATGTGCGATTTTAAAATTGTACGGTAAGGTACAGACTAAATAACGACCCTCTTCGGAAAAGAAGTGGGTGAAACTCAAGGCAATGAAGAAAATACTAAAATGACAAATTTTTAAGATTAGTTATGGGCCAATCTAAGCAACGACCTAATCAAGGATGACCACTGGTTCTTCCTCTTCTGCTGTAACCTTAAATGGCACCATTACAATTACGTTATTTGAATCTTGTTGCAACTTATTACTTGCGTGATGTCGCTCACGTATTGAAATGACTTTTTCCACGAGAAAAGCCAAAAAGGAAAGGCTCAATCCAACCGACAAAACTAGAAAGGCACCGGTCAAGTTTTTCAGGGAAAGAGGAGTTGTTTTCTTTTTCTTATTTCCACTTTGGGGTTTCCCATTACATTGAGGAGGCATGGGGCGGATCCACGTGTCCCAGAAGTCAACGACGCCAGTTTGCTGCACTTCCAAAATTCTAACAGAATAAATAAATTGAAAAAAAAAATATAAAGAGGCAACATCATGGGAGTTTACTGGGTTACCCTTGGGAAATTCTTTGAGTGTAGGGGCTGTTTTTCGGTAGCGCAAGCGATATCGTGGTGCCGATGAATCCTTCTTTTGCCATTTGAAAGTTGCATTTGCCCGTCTTTTTAAAATCATTTCTGATGGCATCCTTTAGGTAAACATTTGCCTAGTTAAGTTAACCGATTAAACGGGATTAAATCTGAATTCTTGTAGCAAGAATAAGATAACAAATGAGTAAAATGTTTACATCAATTAACACATTTCTCAATTCCGGTTTGATAGTTCGAATGCAGTCAGACACCGATACGCATCGAGAATTTGGGAAGGAATCCACTTTCTTTTGTAATGTCGCGAATATGCCCGTACTGTGATTGGTGTTCTGTTGCATAATCAAAATTAAAACCTGTTTCTCTCGTTATTCTAATGTCATTGGCACTTTTTTAAACTTGCCGAAAGTAACGTATTTATAAGTCCCGTTTCTCTGACTATTAAATTGATGTCGCTACTACCAATAACGTCGTAAATTGAGTTGACTAGCGGATGGCTGATTGGCGTCACAACATAAGTGAACAGAGTGGACGTGTAGGACTGGACAAAGATGAAGGCGGCCAGGATCCAAACGCTAGCGACTAGTCGGTAGGGTAATTGTTTTGATGGGCAAACGACACCTTATTATTGAAATAACAGTAATAAGAACATTTTTGATTTTAATCGTGATAGCGTAATGTCAAAGATATACAAAAACCTTGTGACAGCAAATTTCCCAAAACGTAGAGATATTCATTTCCGGTCTGCCTTTTCTTGGCACGGTGTTGGCCTCCAGTTTTTAAGTTTCTTGTCTGTGGTTCATTGTTGGGTCTAAAACCCGTACAAAATGTCGATCGACATTCCAAGTAGCGTCGAATTAAATTTAAAATTGCGATAACGCAAACGATGGATATCCCCAGTCCTAGCCATACCTGTTGATTAAATAATAATTTTTTTTTCAGATTTTTAATTAAGATTAAGAGCAAATTGAAAGGCACTAACCGGCCATTGGAAAGGTTTGATGACGGAGTCGATGTTGGCCGTTTCATCTGGTACGGGGATGAGAAAAGCTAAACGATCGTAGATCCAATAAGTCGTCAGATCGACGACTTTATTGCGCTCGGGTGTTGGAATGACATCATGGACCAGCAAATCGCATTGCTGTAAAGTTTAAAATTTTTTTAAAATTTGTACCAAAAATAAATTAAACCAACTTAACTTGATCCCACAAATAGTTAAAAAGTCCTAGTCCTTTTTCTGATGGCTCAATTTTGAACTCTGTTACTCGAACCATCTCGTACCTGAACGGGAAATACGTATTAAATAATTGTTTAGTTTGAAAAGGCAGGAACCAACGAAATGAATTTCTTCTTTTTAGTTACGTGAAATTTAAACGTGACGACAGGCTTTCTAGCATTGCCCCTCCTTTGAGGGGTCCAATTAGCCCTTTAGGGTTTCCCTTCCAAAGTGTCTGCAATAAAGTATGTTCATTGCCAAGTTAATTGTAACACCTAATGTAAATTCATTAACAAAAAATTACCCAGATGACGCGGAGGTGTTGGCCGTTGAGCGGATTGGGCGTTGATGAGGAACCGTGAATAGAAATGGTAAGCCATCCTATTAAGAAAAGGAAAAGTAAATAAGACATCGTGAGCCTGCAAATAGACTTTCAAGGTAAAGCTTCCAGATCCAACTGCACGAAAATCGCTACAAGTACAACACAACAATACAAATCGTTGAAATAGATAACTGTTTGTTTGTTGTGGAAACGGGGAGATATGATGTATGAATGCTTACATAAACCACGTTAGTATAGTCAGGATATGAAATGTTATGGATTTAAATAAATTTGCTATTCGGTAGGCTATTCGTCTGTCAACTTTTCAGAAACGTCCCTAGACTGTCTTTCATCGTATGTTTTAAAATTTAACGAGTCTTATTTGAAAACTCGGACATAGGCCTACTTAGTTACGTGATACGGTACCCATGGGTCCTTTGAAATTAGATTTACCTTTTTACTTGGGATTCATTTCGTTTTAGAAATTTTCTGGGTTTTTGTAACCGTTCTGTCCAATAGATTTAAATTCCAACTTTGCATTTTGCTATTATCCTACTAAAGCCGTTACATATCAGTCAGGTACATAAATGGTTTGGGTGATATTGCGATAAAGCTCAATACGACAAAATCGCCAAGGTTTTGTCTACGTTCCTTGGTGGTCTAGTTTCGTCAGGATTAATCGAAACGAAGGAAATCAATTCGATATTCTTTTCTTTCTTCGTCTCAAAATTGTTGGTTCACTTCCGACTTGTTCCATACTTTGATCCTGTCAACTGTCCATATATCTCACTGTTATTTTGAATTATAAATCCTGATACCGTAGACAAGCCGTCAACGAAAATGATTTCTGTTCGAAAACATATTGGATCTACCACGAGTGTTCTGGAAGATTTCCTGTGATCAAATGTAGTTGAAATTCAATGTAACATCGCATACGACTTGTGGTATGTACAGTATAAGTTAACTTATTTCAGTTTCAAAATTTATAAAACAGAAATCTTGTGTTACCCAACCAGCAGCCCAACATGTCTAATACGGGTTAATTAGGTCTTCAGTTAGCTGGCGGTGTACGATAACCGCAACCTATAGCTCACACAACTCAGTTTTCTTGCAATTGATAATGGAAACCCACATTAGCACGAATAAAAATTAAGATTTCCATGATTCTTTACAATGATTGGCTATACTGACCTTAAAAGGGGAAACTTGGTAGAGACGTCGAATGCCAAAACACAAAAGTCTATTTTTGACTTAATAAAAAACCTATCAACGATTTCAAAAAGCTACCTGATACCTGATAAAGAATCAGATGCCACAATGAAACATAAATATTAGAGGTTGTCTAACCTGAAAATTCTTTACAAGCATTGAACGAAGTGGCATTTTCTTAATAAGCAAAAGTTGTTGTCCACCAGCGTTATGTCCGCCAGTAAACATGTTTCGTCCGTTGAATCATGCTGGCCAGCCATCGGATGTCTGGTCTCACTGGATTCTCTCGTGGGAATTTTTCTTTCCCCTCGGCAAAGTTTCCTATTCAGGTGGAAAAAAAAGAAATAAATAAATTACAATTTGACATTCCCTTAATGCTATTACATTAAAATGTTCATCTCAACCAGAAAAAAAACCCAGCGCGCCCTACTAATCCACTTGTGTTTTCGAAACGAACGGTCGACCTTTATGTCCACAGAATAACAAATCAATTGCTTTGTTTGGATTGAAATTTTAGTAATATTTTCCTATACCCCCAGCACGGGAAATAACCTCTGACGTTAAAAACCTTCAGTTGTTTAGTGAAAGCATTATCTCAATTGTGAATGAACACGGTGGCTGATCATCAGGGATATTTTACTATTTCAAGCAACTTTTTCAATGCCTACAATTTCAACGGCAACCTAATAAAGTGAATAAATAGTTTAACACAGATTATCATACATACTAACAGACATTGGAAACAAGGATTTTCATACCAGTGCTTTCTTATGGCAACTGGCAAGACCCAATTTTAAGTTTTAACGTGAGAGTTATTAGAAAAGTAAATAAGTTGTAAATAACAGCCTTTTGTCATTCCAAGATAAACTTAAATATGGTCTGTCACACCATCAAAAACCAAAATCCGACTTCATTAAATCGTCTTACTTCACAATGCTTTCTTTTAAAATTCAATATCAACTTTTCGAGCTTTTTATACCTGCTCGAAAATATGAAGAAATAAGACCGTAACATTCCACGTGTTATTGACCTAATCTGTTATTTAACAAATTCCTACAAACAGATGAAATGAAACAATGTAACACATAACGACTTTCAAACACCTTGACTACAGTAATGGCTGACATGCAACAAGCCAACAACTATCGTCATCACCGCCGCCATGATGGTAGTGTTTTGTTTTTTGTTTGTCAGCTGATGATGTATTTTTCAAACTTATGTTTCGTCGTCCCATCCATCTGTTGAGTAGTCTTAACTTAACTCTTAAGTAATTAAGCTAAAAGGAGTTCACCTTTTTAAAAGAGTCCACCGCGGTTCTTGTTTAAATTTTATAGTAGACAAGGAAAAGGGTTAAAAAGAAATATGCAAACGAATAAAATTCGATCAAGAAAATTTTCATTCCGCCATTTTTACAAACTATTTAGCTGATGAGAAAAAGTTTTCCGCCAGAAGTTGGCAATTCAGACACTAGATATTATAAAATGTCAGTCGTAGATAAATTTAAAGGGCGGAATGCGGATGAGCGAGAGAATAAATGCGAAAAAAGGAGATGTCAAAAAGGTTCTAGTACCTAAAGATTAGTATAATTATTCAATCTAAGCTAATTTTAAGGATGAATAAGGGTTCAACTTGCTGGGCAATTTCGGATTAATTAAGTCATTTGGCTCATGCTGCACCCTTGATGTTTTTGCGCGTACTTTTGTGATGTCATTTACGGATAGAAATAATTTTTTCTCCGAGAAAAGTCAAAAAAGAAAAGATTAGTCCAACAAATAAAACTATAAATGCGCTAGTTAAATTTTTCAGGGAAAGTGGCGAAAGTTTCTTTTTCTTGCTTCCACCACTTTGTGGTTTTCCATTACACTGCGGAGGCATGGGGCGGAACCACGTGTCCCAGTGGTCGATGAGGCCAATCTGTAGCAGTTCCAATATTCTTTTTCGATTGAAACAACGAGTGAAACAAAAATGTAAACACTTGAATGAAAAAGCGGACATCTTTGGCCTTCTATTAACTTACCCCTGGGAAATTTTTTGGGTGTAGGGACTGTTTTTTGCCAGGGCAAACGACGCCATGGTACTGATGAAACTTTCTTTGGCTAATTGGAAATTGCATTGGCCCTTCTTTTTAAAATCTTTCCTGATTTCATCCATTACAAAAGCCTTTGCCTAGTCAATAGTTAATCAATTAAAAAAATGAAAACAATTTTTGTAATTAGACTTGAATGGATAGCTTACATCAACGAAGACATTTCTTGAACCTGGTGTCATCAATTTGGTGCATTCAGACGGAGATACACATCGAGATTTAGGGAAAGAATCGAGTTTCTTTTGTAATGCCAAGAATAGTCCCGTGTGATTGGTGGCCTGTCTCACGTTAAAAAATTATAAGTTCCTCGGGCTGTTCTTTCATTTTCATTATTCATAATCTGTGAATATTCATTGATTTTATGACTTGCCAAAAGTAACGTATTTAAAAATCCTGTTTCTCGGACGAGTAAATTGATGTCGCCACTGTCAACAATGTCATTGACAGAGTTAATTAGCGGTGGATTGATTGGCGTCACAACGTAAGTGAACAGAGTTGAAGTGTAGGACTGGACGAAGAAGAAAGCGGCCAGGGTCCATACGCCAGCGACTAGTCGAAAGGGTAGCCATTTCGATGGGCAAAAGCCACCTAATTTTAAAAAATATCTATGATGAATTGTGACAGCGATGAATATTCAAAGGCTGTGAACCTTGTGAAAGCAAATTGCCAAAAACGTAGAGGTACTGTTTTCCGGTTTGCCATTTCTTAAACTGTAGCTTTTTTCCATTGACTAACTCAGGCCGAAGTTGATCATCGTTCGTGTAGTTTTTGGGCAGTGGTTTATTGTTTGGTCTAAAATCCGTAATGAATGCGGATCGATATTCCAAGTGCTGAATTAAATTTAAAACTGCGATGACGCAAACGATCGATACCCCGATGGCTAGCCAGACCTTTTGATGGAATAACGGAGGCTGTTGAACGTGAAAAATCATAGGAATTATAAGGTACAGTACCTTCCATTGAAATGGTTTAACGACGGAGTTTATGTTGGCCGTTTCATCAGGCACGGGAATGAGGAAAACTAAATCCCCGTAATACCAATAGGTTGTCAGGTCGACGATTCTATTGCGCTGGAAGGTAGGCAACACATCTTGTGCCAGCAAATCGCATTGCTGTGAAATACAAAAATAATTCTTAATTTGTACCAAAAGTAAATTAAAGTAACTTAACTTGATCCCACAAATAGTTAAAAAGTCCGCGTCCATTTTCTGGTGGTTCCAGTCTGTATTCCGTCACCCGAACCATCTCGTACCTGACCGAGGGATTAAACAAAAAGGTAAAAAAGCCATCGTAATGAAATTCTTTGATTTAGTTACGTAAAATTTAAACGTGAGGATAAAGTATCTAGAATTATGCCTCCTTTCAGCGGCCCAATAAGTCCTTTGGGATTTCCACTCCAAAGTGTCTGCAACAGAGTATTTAATGCCAAGTTAATCTTAATTGCAATTACTAATGTAAATTCATTGATAATAATTACCCAGATTACGCGGAGGTGTTGACCGTTGAGCGGATTGGGCGTCGAAGAGAAACTGCAAATAGAAAAGGAGAGTTAAAAGGACATTTTTAAGAAATTTAGAAGCTTCCAGACGGTCCATATAATGGATAACTTTTTTGTGGGCCAAGAACGCTAAAGCTTATGCAATTCGTATTACCCAGATGAAACCATCGAATTTGGCGTCGCTAAACAGGTGCCACGGTTCAAAGTGGTGAGTGCTATAGTGATCAGCATTAAAAAAGTTGGAGCTAAATGAGCCATTGAGGGTCAGCAGATGGATCAAATTTGATTGAGTGCCAACTAAAAAAATTGTGTTACAACTCCAATGCCAATCTTCACTGGCTCAACATCTGTTAACGACTGATCACATCTCAATGCTAAAGAAAGAAGCTTTCCTTGATTTTTCTTCGGTTCAAAAACACAACAATACGTGTCATAATCAAAGGGTTGCTGTGGAAACGCATCGGCCTTTTTTAAAACTTGGATGATATCGACAACTCCCCGTCCGCTGCGTTGAATTCTAGAGTGAAAATTCGCTGGCTCATCAAACTGATGCGACTTTGTTCAAACCTGCCGCATTAGTCCTGTCCGCACAACCTGTCCAGTTGTGTTTCTGCCACGTCAATCAACCACGTAAATGATTGATGAGTTTGTTAAAAATAGGATCGACTGGTTGTGATCGAGGACAGTCGAAATACAATGCGTATTCTTACGACTAACTTACGGTATGCATTTGTTAACTTTTAAACTTTAAAATTCGTATGAAATAAATCAAGTTGCCATTAATCGCCCATGACGCAGGTTTGTAAAACGGCAAAAGCTAAAAGACTATTTTTTGAATTTTCGTTCTGTTTTACGTTATTCTATGAAAAATTGATTATAAAAATTGTCTTTACCTTTATTAGTTTGCTAGCCTGCCTGGCCATTAAATTAAACGATATTTTCCTTCAAAAGCTGTTCAAAGTTGCAGTCCGCCAGAGTCCAGACTAGAAGCGATAAAGTCGACAACACTGAAACATTAACACAAAAACTAGATAAATAATATAATAGTAATTAATTAATATCCAACGAATATCACGATAATATCGGAGATAGATGACAGAAACATTATCGTGAATTTGTTCTTTGTAAGTTAATCCCCAACCCAACTTATGAATGGACGGATAGAAGATGCCCATCAAAATTTATTGAATTTTTCTTATAAAAATGGCAAATCGACGGTAGAAAAAAAAAGGAAAATTCTAGTCTTCATTTAGTTCCGGAACCATTTCCACCAACTCCTTTCTTGATTTCATATACATCACCACCCTTTGATATGGCCACTAGTGTTTAAATGCAAGGTTATCGACTACATTTAAATTGCGACTGGGAAATTACCTTCAAAATCTCTCCACATACATGCTCTAACTATTCATAAAGGTTTATACTATCCCCAAATGTGCTTAAATAATCAATCGTCTTATACGTTCCAAATAATCGCAACCCTTAACAATTGTCCGGATCTTTTGGGTTACGACTTACTAAGTCAAGGTTCATCGATGCATAGGAAAATCAATTTGTCGTGCTTCTCCTTCGAAATGAATTATTGGCTTCGTCTTGTTTCTTCGATACTGCGTCGACCTTCTGAATATCTGTTATTTTGAATTCTGAAATTCACTTGCTCGGAAAACCGATGGTCAACGACATTGTCGCATTCGTCAAGTTTTCTCATTTTCTGTCACGTCAACCTGCAATGAAAATGATTAATGAGTTTGAAAATTTTAGATTGACTGGCAATGACCGAATTCCTGTAGGCCTATGCTATTGCGTCTTATTATTTCTCATCGAAAGTCAACAAGGGCTATCTGGTGAAACACAAACTAGATTTCAATAATCTGCTTGTAGCGTGAAGAATAAGAAGCGACAATGAAAAAGAAATAATAATAAAGGAATCTAAAATATAATCTAGGCTATGTGACAACTTAGACTTTTGTCAACGTAATTTCTATGGAGAAACTAAACGTAGAAAACATGAATGTTTGTTCCTTACACCCCACATTGTTCGTTTAATCTTATGCTAGCAAATAACTATAACGACACCCGTTACCGTTACAAGTAGGGTGTGACATTAGAGGATGCATCATCAGTATTCGGTTCATTGAGGGTGAAAGTGAGTTGTCTAGAGACAGAGCTCGTAGGTATCCAAAAGAAAGCAAAATAACAGAGATTTACCTAACAGACATTGTAAACGAGGATTTTCATGCCAATGCTTTCTTTACAACCGTGGCAGGAGTGCAGGACCTATATTTAACAAAAGATTTATTTAGAAACAAAAACTATAGTGTTTCCGAGATAATAACCATCACACTCATGCCAAGATAAAAATAAATATGGAGGCTGTACAGGCTATTCCACACAGTCAACACCTCAAATCTTAAAAATATTTGCACAGTCAGCAAAACATCAGATGACATGAGCATGCTCTTTTCTTTTAAGAAGAAAATCCTGTTGACCCGTACGTGATTTCTAACTAAAGTGAAATACCTCTAATACTTTCGTGTGCAATGTGACTTGGTTTATTTGAGTTTTAGACATTACATCGTAGTCTGTGACCACAGTCTTTCGTCCTTCGCCGGTCACCACCATTGCCGCCATGACCGCATGACGGCAGTGTTTTGTTTTCCGTTTTCAAAAATCAGCTGACTGTAAAAATTAATCCCCAATCAGCAACCAAATTGCAAATTTGGGTATTATCATTTTATTCAAGTCAACCACGAAGTTGACTTCTTTCTTAAAGCCAACTTATATTGATAATGTTGACGTAAATATAGACAGAGAAATCAAACTTTAACGGGTAATCCTGTAATTGTTTTGATAGTGTATTTTAAGCTTGTGCATTCATCGTCCAACTAATGATAGGTGCATGATTAAATATTTAAAAGCAAAAAGAGATACAAGTTAATCGGGGTACTTGTCCAACTAACATTTTACGCAAGTGCTTATCGATTATTTACTATCGTTTACCATTTCATCAAGAAAATATCCATTCCGCCTTTACGCGATCGTACACCTTTGAGGTTTCAAAGGAACGACTTTTACATTGGCAGAACGTTGCGGTGGAATGCAGCAGATGTGTGCGAGTTTGAACTTTGAATTCTACCTAAAACCTATACTATTCCAAGGATAAACGGGGGTTCTTCTTCTGTTATCTTTCGACAGCTACACGAATGTGTAATTTTAGTCTCGTTGCAACCCATTAACTTTGCGACTGCGACGACATTTAGAGACAGAATTGATTTTTTCGATGAGGAAAACTAAAATCGAAAGGCTCAGTCCAACAAGTAAAACTAGAAATGCACCGGTCAAATTTTTCAGGGAAAGAGGCGAAAGCTTCTTGGTCTTGTTTCCATTTGGGGGTTTTCCGTTACATTGAGGCGGCATTGGGCGGAACCACGTGTCCCAGTGGTCGATGAGGCCAATCTGCATCAGTTCCAATAGTCTATTTTGATTGAAACAAATGTTATATAACTTGAATGAAGAAGCGACATTTTGGTTTTTACTTTCTTACCCTCGGCTTATAACTGGCGTGTAGGGACTGTTTTTCGGAAGGGCAAACGATGCCGTGGCGCTGATGAAACTTTCTTTCGCTATTTGAAAGTTGCATTTGCCCGTCTTTTTATAATCTTTTCTGATTTCATCCAATACAAAAGCCTTTGCCTAAGATAGTCAATAGTTAATCAATTAAAAATGAAAACAATTTTTGTAATTAGACTTGAATGCATAGCTTACATCAACGAAGACATTTCTTGAACCTGGTGTCATCAAACGTATGCATTCAGACGGAGATACACATCGAGAATTCGGGACTGCATCAAGTTTTTTTCGCAATGTCGCAAATAGTCCCGTGAAATTGTTGGTCTGTCTCGTGTAAAAATAATAATGAACTTTGATTATTATGCTCTTTGAATCTATTTACGTTTTTGACTTGCCGAAAGTAACGTATTTAAAGATCCCGTTTCTCTGACAAGTAAATTGATGTCGCTACTGCCAGCAATGTCATAGACTGAATTGATTAGTGGCTGATTGATTGGCGTCACGACGTAAGTGATGAGAGTCGACGTGTAGGCCTGGACGAAGATGAAAGCGGCCAGGATCCACACGCCAGCGACAAGTCGGTAGGGTAGCCATTTCGATGGGCAGAAACCACCTTTGAATTAAATTATACATGTTAGCTGTGACTGGCTGTGATCGAAGAGTAATTAAAGATGTTATAAAAGCAACCTTGTGACAGCAAATTGCCGAAAACGTAGAGATATTGATTTCCAGTCCGCCATTTTTCGGCTCGTGGTTTATTGCTGGTTTTAAAATCCATTTCGAATGCGGATCGATATTCCAGGTAGCGCTGGAGTAAATTCAAAACTGCAATGACCACAACGATCGATACCCCGATTAATAGCCAGACCTGTTGATCGAGTAACTGGTTTTGCTGAATGCCGAAAATTTAATAACCAATTGAAAGGTATTATATACAAACCGGCCATTGAAACGGTTTGATAACTGAGTTGATGTTGGCCGTTTCATCAGGTACGGGAATGACGCAAACTAAATTCCCGTAATACCAAGGCGTTGTCAGGTCGACGATTTTATTGCGCTGAGGTGTTGGCACCACATCTTGGGTCAGCAAATCGCATTGCTGCAAAATAAAAAAATAATTCTTACATTTTACCAACAGCACGCTAAAGTAAGATAGATGTGAATCAGATAAAATTGTATCATAATAGAAAAATAGAACCAACTCAACTTGATCCCAAAAATAGTTTACAAGTCCTCGTTCTTTTCCAGTTGGCTCTAGTTTAAATTCCGTCACTCTAACCATTTCGTATCTGGCCAGAGTAAGTAAATTAAATGTTAAGTTAAAGAAGGAAAAGAAATAAAATTCTGAATTTTTATTTTCTTAGTTACGTGAAATTGAAACGTGACGATAGGCACTCTAGCATTACCCCTCCTTTAAGTGGTCCATTCAATCCTTTGGGGTTTCCACTCCAAAGTGTCTGCAATAGAGTATTTTATACCAAGTTAATCTCAATTTTCGTTAACAATGTAATATAATTCTAATTCACTGTTATTTATTACCCAGATGACGCGGATGTGTTGGCCGTTGAGGAGATTGGGCGTCGATGAAGACCCGCCAATAGAAAATGTGGACCAAATTATGAACAATATTAAGAAAAGTAAATAAGTTAAATATGACATGGTGAGCCCGTGAGCCTGCAGACTATCTTTCTACGACGCGCTTCTGGATGCAATTGCATGGAAAACGCTGGAAGTACAACTCCTTTAATCGAGTTTGATTTGACTGTAAGTAAAAATAAAAAAATGGCCGACACAGAACAAACAACTGTTTTGTTGTGGAAACGAGAAGTCTAACGTATATACGTCTTTATTAACATTTATGAATGTTTGAAATGTGCCAACGATTGATTTAAATTTCCCATTCAGGATCGAACATCATAGCACAATTAAAAATTGACGGGTGTTATCTCGAATTGACATAATGTACTTGTATACTGTAAGTACGGGCTCCAGCGATCCTTTGAATTGAGATTTATCGGAACCGCGATCGGAAATTTCGATTTTGAATTCAAATGGCAGCTTAGGAAATTTTTCGTTATTTGTAATAGCTACCGGTATAATGTCCAAAAGATTCAAATTCTTTTGGTATTTTGCTAATACAAGAATAATGTATTTGAATTATTTAACCCTCCCGCCGACGTCAACATAGCAAGATAGCAAGTAAATCATCAACACATTTGAATGAGACTATACGGCGTCAAATAATCTCGAACTCTTAGAAATTATCCGGATCTTTCGACGGTATTGCGACTGAAATTCAAGGTTCATCGATGCACAAGAAATCAATTTGTCAGCATACTTCTCCTTATTCTAAATTAATGAATCGCTTCGACTTGTCTCATACTTTGCCTTCAGATGGCCGACTGTCCGCATGTCTTACTGTGATTTTGAATATTTGCTATTTGCTCCTGCATATTGCTGAATATTGCACTTGCAGAAAACCGATCGTCAGCGATATTGGTCGATTTGTCAAGTTTCATTTTCCGTCACGTCAACCGGCAACCAGAATGACTGATGAGTTTGGAAACATTGAATCTACCGGTATTAATGTATGGCCAAATACACTCGAATTTCAATGTTTAAATACGCGAATATGAGTTCGACAACATTGGATCGACCGGTGGTGACGGAATACAGTCATTGAGATCGGGATATTTTACTGCTTCAAGCAATTTTTTTTACACCTTCCCACATTTTCAAAAGGCATAAGTAAAGGAAAGAGATTTACCTAACAGATACTGTGAACAAGGATATCATGTGTCAAAGCTTTCTTTGCACCCGCTGCAGGACCTATTTTTAACAAAAGATTTATTAGAAACAAAAACATAAACTAATGTGTTTGAGACAATAACCATTACACTCATGCCAAGATAAAAATAAATATGGAGGCTGTACAGGCTATTCCACACAGTCAACACCTCAAATCTTAAAAATATTTGCACGGTCAGCAACAGAACAGATGACATGAGCATGCTCTTTTCTTTTTGGAAGAAAATTCTGTTGACTATACGTATACGTGAGTTTTATCTGAAGTAATATACCTCAAAAACTTTCGTGTGCAATGTGACTTATTAGTTTTTAGTTTTAGACATTATACCACCATACACTTTGTAGTCTGTGACCACAGCCACAGCCTTTCGTCCCCACCGCCGCCATTGCCGCCATGACGGCAGTGTTTTGTTTTCCGTTTTCAAAAATCAGCTGACTGTAAAAATGAAACAACAATCAGCGGGTAAATATTGGTCAACCACGTAAATATAATATAGACAGAGAAATCAAACTTTAACGGGTAATAAAGGAATCCAGCTATTGATTGTGTATTTTAAGATTGTGCTCGTGATCATCCAATGATTACAAATATTAACACTACAACTATTCCTATAATACAACTTTGAACTATAATAATTATACTACAACCTATTGCAACGATAAACGTGGGTTCTTCTTCTTCTGTTAAATCTTTCGACAGCTACACGAATGTGTAATTTTAGTCTCGTTGCAACCTTAATTCCCGATGCGACTGCGACGACATTTAGAGACGGAATTGATTTTTTCGATGAGAAAAGACAAAATCGAAAGGCTCAGTCCAACAAGTAAAACTAAAAATGCGCCTGTCAAATTTTTCAGGGAAAGAGGAGTTGTTGTTTTCTTTTTCTTGTTTCCACTTTGCGGTTTTCCGTTGCATTGAGGCGGCATGGGTCGGAACCACGTGTCCCAGTGGTCGACCAGGCCAATTTGCAGCAGTTCCAGTATCCTATTATTTGATTGAAACAAATGTAATGACTTATTAATGAACAAGAAGCGACGTTGGACTGTACTTGTTACCCTCGGCTTATGGCTGACGTGTAGGGACTGTTTTTCCGAAGAGCAAACGATGCCGTGGCGCTGATGAAACTTTCTTTCGCTATTTGAAAGTTGCATTTGCCCGTCTTTTTAAAATCTTTTCTGATTTCATCCAATATAAAAGCTCTTCCCTAGTTAAAAGTTTATCAATTTAAAATTAAATAGATTTGATCTAACTCTTGGTAAAAACAAAAAAACAAAATGGCTTACATCAACGAAAACGTTTCTTGAAGTTGGTGACATAAAACTGGTGCATTCAGAAGGAGATACACACCGAGAATTAGGGAACGAGTCGAGTTTCCTTCGCAATGCCGCAAAGAGTCCCGTGTAATTGTTGGTCTGTCTCGTGTTAAGTGAAAAATGAACTTCTTTCATTCTTTTGCTCAATGAATGAAATTAAGGTTTCAACTTGCCGAAAGTAACATATTTAAAAGACCCGTTTCTCTGACAAGTAAATTCACGTCGCTACTACCAGCGACATCGTAGACGGAATTGATCAGCGGCTGTTGGACCGGCGTCACGACGTAAGTGATGAGAGTGGATGTGTAGGCCTGGACGAAGATGAAAGCGGCCAGGATCCAAACGCCAGCGACTAGTCGATAGGGTAACCGTTTCGATGGGCAGAAGCCACCTAATTAAATGAAACCTATGACTTGTAAAGAAGACTAACTGTCGATGGTATATATATACCAACCTTGCGACAGCAAATTGCCGAAGACGTAGAGGTATTGCTTTCCGCTTTGCCATTTCTTGACAGGAAGTTTGCCATCGTTCGTCAAATTTCCAGACTGTGGTGTTTTGTTTTGTCTCAAATCCGCCTCGATTGTCGATCGATATTCCAAGTAGCGCTGGATTAAATTTAAAATTGCGATGGTGCAAACGATCGATATTCCTAGTCCTAGCCATACCTGTTAATCGATAAAAGGAAGTCTTTGAATACAAAAGATTTTTCAATAAAATAAAAGGGTACAAACCGGCCATTGGAAAGGTTTGACGATTGAGTTGATGTTGGCCGTTTCAACGGGTACAGGAATAAGGAAAACATAATCTCCGTAATGCCAATAGGTTGTCAGGTCGACGATTTTATTGCGCTGGAAGGTAGGCAACACATCTTGTGCCAGCACATCGCATTGCTGTGAAATACAAAATCTAATTCTTAATTTGTAACAATAGTAAATCAAACTGTTAAACTCAACTTGATCCCACAAATAGTTGAAAAGTCCTCGCCCATTTTCTGATGATGGCTCCAGTCTGAAATCTGTCACTCGAACCATCTCATACCTGGCCGGAGGATGAAATAAATGTTGTTGAGTTAAACAGTAAACAAAAATGAGTTTCTTTTGTGTTAGTTACGTGAAATTTAAACGTGACGACAGGCTATCGAGAATTATCCCTCCTTTCAGCGGTCCATTTAGTCCTTTGGGATTTCCACTCCAAAGTGTCTGCGATAGAGGTAGTAATGGCAATTTAATCTTGATTGTAATTTGTTATGTTTCTTATATTTACTACCCAGATGGCTTGGAGATGTTGTCCATTTAGCGGATTGTGCGTGGATGAGGAACTGCGAATAGAAATGAACAGCCAAGTGAAAAATATTATGAAAGCTAAATAAGACATCGTGAGCCTGCAGATTGAACTTTCTCCAACACGAATCCAGATACAACTGCATGGAAAACGCTGCAAGTACAACTCCTTTAATCGAGTTTGAATTGACCAAGTAAAAAAATCGTTGACGTAAAACAAACTATTTGTTGTGGAAACGAGAAGACTACCGTGGGCATATTTAACATGTTGGCATAGTCATGTTTGAAATGGATTAACGATTGATGTAAATTTCCCGTTTGGAGGATAGGCCTGTCAGCTGTTCGAAAATGTTTTCCTACATTATCAATCATTCATAGCAAGATTAAAAATCAATGGGTTTTATTTGAAATCTCGAATTTACTTTGCTGTACATTGACCGTCCAATCGATTCAAATCCATTTTTTATTTTTGCTAATATCTTGAGTAAGACTTAATCTATACGAAGTAGTTAACCCTCCCATCGATGGCCAATAATAGCCATGCAAGTAAAATAATCACCACCCAAATCACCACTTTTGAATGAGACTAATACGGACAAATGATCTCAACTCTTAAAATTGTCCGGCTCTTTCGGCTACGACTTGAAAGTCAAGGTTCATTGATGCATAGAAAATCTTTTCAAATTTGTAATTCAGCACTTTGATTTGTTTCACAAGCTCCTGTCGACTGTCCACATGTCTTACTGCTATGATATTGAATTCTGAAATTCCGTTGCTATAAGAAAACCGATAGTCAGTGGTCGCATTGTCAAGTTTCATTTTCTGTCGCACGTCAACCAACAACGACGAAAATGATTGATGAGTTCGCAAACATTGGATCGACTGGTGGTGACACTAATACAGTCGAAACTCAATGCGCATCTCGTAGGATTTACGGAATGAAAATTCATACAAGACGAAAATTGTGTATGTTAATTTGGGGTACGGACTTTCACAGTTGGCCATTATTCGTGTTGTTAGACAATCTATGATAGTGTGCTGGGTGATGTGTGCACATACTGACGGGAATTATATGCCAGGCGGTTTGTTAGAATAAGGATATAGTTTACAAAGGCATGGCTCCCATAGCTCTGCCATTTTTGTTATTATTCAGCTCGCCTTTTGACAGGAAATGTTTCCGACTGGCTTCACTCTTCAACAATTTGTCGTCCCTCGACTCGATGGGCGGCAACCAAGTTGATGGGCCATTGCATTTGCTATTCATGGGAGATTCAAGAATTCGGCAACAGTTTTTCAACTTTGTCAGGGTAAAAGGCCAATACAATTAGATGGGGGAGACAGTGAACTGATGAATGAAATTGAATTAGGTGATGCCAGATTACGACCTGATAATGCACCCAAGTGACGCTCCTCTACTGTTCCAAGGTGACATGGAAGTTACAAATGAAATCCTTGGACTACGACTCTCGTTTAAATGGCATCCCTTTCTCAATGACAATGGTAAATAGCTGGTACTCCAATGGACCCATTCTACACCAATTGAAAGACCCTCCTTTATTTTACTAAGTCCTACAAGGATTACGTCAATTCAGCAAGGGTATCTGTTTCGAATCTCTCTATTTACTAATCAGATATGGCCCTGTAGCACATGTTGCGCGTTCAACACCGGGACCATCGGTGTTACGAAGGAAATCTGACGGAACCGGACCCAGTCCTGGCACAGCTAACGAATGTCACTCGAGTCATTTGGCTCAATCAATATCCGACAATCGAATTCTACGGCGCAAATAATTCCACCAACACGCAGGTTCATTCGAGAAAGATAAACGGCTACAACAAATCCGTCAGGCACATTCTACTCGGGTGAGTCAGGTATTTTAAAGTTAAAATTCAATTCATAATTACAACTGCTGTCGTCGCAAATGCAGGAATCAGAAGGGCAGGAGCAATGTGCAGATTCGGGATTCAGGGAATCGACTGGTCGAGGAGTACGTCCGCAGTTGCGACCTATTCAAACGCTACGAGAAGAAGAAAACTGGTCCTGGCTTACTGAAAATGAAATTTTACTCTTGCGCTTACCGAAATTGTCAAGACTCTGTGCGCACGGGCTATTCTGCTCTCTCGCAAATCACTCAGCTTTTGTTCAATGACATTTGCAGCGCGACTCAAATGTAGTGTCAACAAATTCCAACCTAAAACAATAAAAGCAAACTTCGATTTTAGTGGATATCATCAATGTTGGTCGCGTATAGAAACCTGGAGGTTGATAGCCTTAACATTGATTTCCCTATGGCGTGTGGCATTGAAACTGCGTTTCCCCTATCGCCGATGGGAATCGTATCCGGTTGTATTTCTCCCCACGCAAAGGCATTGAGCCAAGTTTTGAATGAATGAAATGTATACAATTTATGACATTACGACAATAGTAACATTTTCCTCGATAGAAATACCGTTGGCAAAAGGTTAACGTCATTATTAGAGCTCTTTTTTTCCAACTCAACCAAAATGCAACGAAACAAGCCTATGAGAAGGTCTCCCACGCATAGAAGGTCAGCAAAAAGTAACGTATGATGCGCGTTCAAATATTACAACAACATAATTTTAAATGGCTTTCTTGGTTTCTTTACTTGACGCCAAGCACTTTTGTTACAGAACGAAACTATTAAATTGAAGGTAAAAAGAGCTAGTCGCTTCGAAATATTAAATCCTCATAGTTAAGTGTCAACAAAGTAAAAATCTGACACGCAAAAAGGTTGTCTATGGCAAGTCGCATCCGGCCATTAGGTGGTAATATTTATGTTACTGTCTACATCTTTCTACCGCTTCAATGTAGCAGCACTCGAAACTTGAGAAGTACAGTTTACGAATAAAAAGTACTATTTCATTTTAGTGTTATTCAAGTATCGATAACCACCTATTTCTGTCGCAAAAAACACCTCTACGTATCTTGACGTTATCTTCTCCTGCTCTTGTTAATAATTACGAGACCATGAAAAATTGAAGGAATGTCAGTTAGGCCCTACCTTGGAATTGCTCGACATCTCCAGGTGTTCGTGTTCCATCCGCAGAGGGTGAAGGTGGGGCCAACAAGAAAAAGGAAGGGGAAGGACGTCCTCGTGAATACATTCACCCTCACATGAATGTACACGAGGAAAGAGGAGCGGGGATTTCATGAAAGGTAAAGAAGAAATAAGTCGCTTGCTATTCGTTCAATCAAAAGGGAATGCATTTCACCTACAAATAAAAAGAGAATTGGCTATAAAAATGTTTAAGTTATCCACAAGTAGGTAAATAAATCTCAGTGCAAACACCTGAAAATGGTATGTTCAACTGTCTATACATCCATTTCGAATTGGCTGACTGCAGCTCTACTAAAACCTGTAAAAGTTGTTCATTACTTGTGGGAGGTGAACCTGCATAACACACAGAATAAATTCATTTGAAATACCTAACAAGTAAAATAAGTACTGAGAAAATAAATATGACTACTGTATTTAAGTATGCCACAACTAAGAATACATGGTGAGGACAGGTACTCACCATACTGCAAAAAACGTAGCTGCTGTCTGGTTGATTGTGATAATTGACTTAATGTTACAAAGAACCACAGCTGCTGCACTAACAAAATAAGATGAAAAATGTTACTTCATCATAAACCTAGAAGTGGAAGAAATAAAATGGTCAGACAATGAAAAAGCACTCAGCTATCCACAGTTAACTAGTCTTGACTAAGAATAATTAAAAACTTGTGAAAAAATTTTTACTCTGCATAGGAAAGATGTCGATGTTGGGAATTTGGCACGTCACAATAAGTGTTTACAGTTCAATTCTGTGCTCTTCTTTCAATTTTTCATTATTATCTTCTGTTGAGACATGCAGAAGGTAATGCAATTGCCCATCTGTGTGAAACCAGAACTGCCAGGGCTGTGACTGCGTGAAATAAGTAGTCCTGCAAATCCAGATGAAAGCTTCTCACACAAGATCACCTAGTTAAATAGTAAAAATTACTAATAAGTTACATTTTCTTAAACATGAATTGATTATTTCAACTTATAACACCGAATCTTTAGTCTTTATGTAAAAAAGAGAAATTTGTATGGTAAAATGGTAATTTTTTAAGATCTGTAGTTGGCCAATTTTCTTTATTGATTCACCTACACGTACACCACGTCCATACACACGAGACATGAATTCACAGAAAACAGTATGATATCAAGTCGGCCATCATGAATTTTCCAAAGCGAGGAGGGAGGGGTGATAAATGGTTTCGACAAATGGTTTCGGCAACATTCAGTAACCGCAGTAACTTACCAAGAAGGCAAGAACAACGTTAATTTTCCGAGTTTTCAGGTTTTACGACATTCAAGTAGGAAAAAATGATTTTATTCATCAGTAGGCAATCAAGGTAAGACTTTTAATTCTTAACTCTCGCATATTTCATGAAAATTTTTCGTTAGCCAAGTCACGTGAGTTTTATTGTGTCAGAAGAAAAACATTGATGTCTTAAAAGGACAGAAATTACTATAGTAACTCAGGATTAAAAATTTTCAGGATAAGCAGGATTAGAGAATTAAACCGTTAACTCGTTTTGCGAGATTAAAAACCCGGCAAAGTTAGTGTAAAAATGTCGATCGCTATCGTGAATGGCTCCTTGAGTCAAGAACAATCTAACTTGGTCGTCTTTGAGGAGTTCCAATGTAGCGTGGTAAGCAAAAGTGTTAAACTTATTGTTACCGTACCCTTCTCCAACTCTGGACCAATCCAATGAACTTGCATTTTTCACCTCCAACACAACTCTTGCGATGGTACTGTTACCACTAATACCCGAAAAAGCGAAATAATATTCTCCTGATGCAGGAGCGACAAAGACTCCGGAAGGGTCAAAGGCATTGCCAATATTGAGTTTGATTGAATCAAATGGAACGACGCTGTCGATAGTTGAATAGTTAGATGTCCGTTGAGCGTGGAAATAAACAGGTGCCGATTTTACATCGACGATACCAATCCATTTTTGCAAACCTGCGTTTCACAATATAAAACGAAAGAGTGATTGCAGAACATTGTGGTATAACTAAGCTCTTAATTGAATTGCAAAGTCTATACCTGCATCGTTTGATTTAGAAAAATCGCAATAGACATTTTGGACCGTTTTGTTGACCACGACGGAGTAGATTCCGCTTTTGACAAAGCCGAAAGTTTGGAGGTCTTCACATGAGGTGGGGATTGCTCCATTAGAATTAGGACTCGTAAGTACTGGGGAAATTTTTTTTAAAAAAGGTTACTGGTTTCTCTTAGTTTTTATCAAAAATATATAAGGTTTTTAAAAGTATATTTCTTATTATAATATAAAATAAATATTAAAAAAATTGTCAAGCACCTTTCAAATTTGAAACTTCTAAATTCGTTGCATTCAGGTCGGATTTTGAGGCTTTTCCTGGAAATATTTCCGGAAATAGATTTTCAATATCATTAATTTATTTTAATTCAAACTAAATTACCATCTAATGCTGTATTCAATTGTGTGACGTTGTCATTCAGTGCTGTTATTGTGGCTTTTAATGTAAATAATTTCCGGAAATTAATTTATATTACAATTTATTAAAATTTGATTAAATTTGATTACCATCCAATGATGTATTCAATTGATTGATGGCGTCATTCAATGCTGTTGTTGTTGCTTTTCCTGTAAATAATTTCCGGAAATTTATTTATATTACTACTTATAAAATTTAATTAAATTGAATTACCATCCAATGCTGTATTCAATTGTGTGACGTTGTCATTTAGTGCTGTTGTTGTGGCTTTTAATGTAAATAATTTCCGGAAATTTATTTATATTATAATTTATAATTAGAAATTGATAAAACTCAATTACCATCTAATACTGTAGCCTATTCAATTGTGTGACGGCGTCGTTCAGTGCTGTTGTTGTTGCTTTTCCTGTAAATAATTTCCGAAAATTGATTTATATTATAATTTATTTAAATTTGATTAAATTTAATTAGGCCTACCATTCAATAATGTAATCAATTGATTAACGAAGTCAATTAGTGCTGTTGTTGTAGCTTTTCCTGTAATTAATTTCCGGAAATTATTTTATATTACAATTAATTAAAATGCGATCAAACTTAATTACCATCCAATGCCGTATTCAATTGTGTAACGGCGTCATTCAGTGCTGTTGTTTTTGCTTTCTCTGAAATGAATTTTTCTTAATTAATTGTCTTAACTAAAAAATAAGATAAATTCAATTACCGTCTAAGGCTGTACTCAATTGTAAAACATCTTTTTTCGTTTTAACTAGATCTATTTGCGCAGCTTTCGTTGCCAAATTATCGTTCGTTTCTGTAAAATAAATTGTGAAGATTATTTCCAACGATTTGCTGGATTCTGTTTAATATTGTATACTTTTCAGCTCCTCATTCAAATCGGAAACTGTTTTTTGCGTAGTTGATAAATCTGCGCTAGTTTTTTCTAATTTGTCATTTGTATCTGCAATGTTGAAAGTATTGTTAAATTTTCAAATCATTTTGAAAAAATATGGCATTTATTTCTTCATACCTTTAAGTTGCCTTGCCAAACTTGCAGTTGTTTCTTCAAGTTGTTTTATTTTCAAGGAAATGGCAGAATTCCCAAATAAATTTCTCAAGTTTTGTTGATTTCCCAATTCACCAGTTCCTCTAGCTTCCGTTTTGTCATTTATTTGAGTAGCGGGTTGATTAATGAACGTAGAAGTGTAGGGAATGTAATAGGGATGATGATAAGGATCAAAGTTATTTAAAGGTAACTGGCCATAGACGACACAGTGTAAAATCCAAATGAAGGCAACCAACTATTTGTTTGAATGAAATAAAGCAAAATCGACAATAAAATTAATACGGTAGCTGAACGTTAAACAATTAAACTCATTTATTGAGACCTTACCGATATTTTCGTCATCTTTTGCGTCAATATCAAACTGCAACGACCGGTTGTGGATGGTCCAAATGTCTTGTGGAAACTAACATTCGAAAGAAACTCAACCTTTTTATACATGGCACTCGCGATGTTCTTTTGTCAATTTGACCTTTGCAAAACAGGTTATCTTGGCTGTAAGTATACTTCCCTGTTCACCCTTCTGCCGCCATCCGCCCGGAAGGATTGGCCATCAGCCTTCGAGTTCTCATCAAAGTAGTTCATTCCCCTCGCTTGTCTATTGCAGCCCCGTTGACCTCGACACGAGTCACGAGTCCTCCCTTCTTTTTTATGACCCACGGTCCCACGCTTACCTTGACTTTAAACTTGTTTATTTGATTTTACTTGTGGTAAAACTCAGTCGAACAATATTTAAACTAAAGTATGTCCTTAATTTTATTGCAATGAAGATTTGACGCTATAACTTAACATCCCCACCAAAATTTCTGGACATGTTCATCCGTCTCTAATATTACATGAAGCGAAAAGTTTGATTAATGGCAAAGATTGATGGCATTAGTAATAGACAGTGTCTTCCGGTGTCACTTGCTGACGAGTCTGGAAGGCATCCGAGATCTGTGGGTGCTTTTTTCAAAAGTATAAGTAGCTACGCACCATATTTATGCATAGGGCATCACATCGTGGAGTTTGGAATTTAAAAGTAGTGCGGTGGTTATTCATTAAAGCTTCCTTATAAATATTACAATTGTATGCCAACAATTAATCTGTTGGCATGTTCATCAGATGTAAATTGAATGTCCGATGGTCGTGAGCGATGAGCTGGGAGGGCGACCTCCGACTATGGCGGCTTCTTGGCGACTTATTCAGTAGCTAATTTTACTTATTAATACAGCCCGTGGACGTAATCAAAATTCCACAAATTAACGCATTTCACGCTGATCAACGGACGTCTTTTTTTTAAGTATATAATGATGATTGAATTATAGTGAGTAATGAGAGATGGCGAACCCTGAATGAAAAATATTGTTGTTCTTATTATAAAAAGGCGTAAAAAGGAAATGTTCTAATAATTCTGAAGAAAATTTGATAAAGTGGATAAATCACACTTGTAAATGGCGTACCTTGATGTTCATCAAACAGGATTTGGGTTTAATTTCATTGAGATTTTCTAAGCTAAACCCAAAATTTATCCAAATAAAATTGGAAGTCTGTTAGAGAAAATAGGTGAACAGCACCATGCAAACAAACCTCCTAGATCAGTCGCTTACATTTCTTGTTTGCTGTGAAAGACATTCAAGAGTAAAATGCCAAACGAAGCAAAATGATCTTTTCATTCCTTCTTGGCTTCCAAGAAGGTCCTGGAGGGTCTTATTGTGATGGCGGTTATTTCGGATTAAAACGGGGATTAGTCTTGTTGAGACGAACTTTGAGATACTAAAAATAATCCTGATCCCTGCGATTCGCTCAGCGGATGTCTAGCGCGGCTGAGAAAACCGCTTTGATCGTTTTTGAGCTGTTTGAATTTAGCGGAGGTTTAAGGAAAATCGATTTTAACAATTTCTATCGATATCTTAAAAAATGAGTGTCGTCTGCTGCTCTCGTTTTACTTGAAAGTTTAGAAAAAGAGACGAATGTAAAAGATTACAAAGAAAACGGAATAATCACTTTTTGGAAACTTTTTATACGTAATTTTACATGAAAAATAGCCCAGCAAATAGAATTACGAAAACGTGGAAGTTTGGTGTCGCGGCCCTCATGTCATGTTCTCCACTCCATGCTGTTTAGCAGGAAACTAAGTATTTGAATGCCAATGATTACGGGGGCTTGAATAGTAGAGTTAAACCTTTTTTGTTAGTTTCTGACTAGCATTTATCATGCCAGCCCCTGTCAATGCATGGCAGTTTCTTTGCACTGTAATCTTCTTCTTTCGTAACCTTCTCGTGCAGATTTGAGGCCTGAGCTAGTCGTCACTACCACAAGACATGCAAGTGTTGCTTGTGCTGGAATTGATCTGCCTCCAAAAACAATCTCATGAAATCGCTGTACAAGGTATATTGATTTGTGTTACTTTTATTACTGCGGCCTGCTAGATATTTTAATGATGCAGACTCACACAAATGCAGTGTTTTAGATTGAAACCTTAAATTCTCATATTGATTTCAAGTTAGGGTTAACCCAGTGTCTCATTCAACTTTTACTTGTTGTTTCTGTCAATATTTGTCGTAACACAATTTTTATTTTTCAATCAGATAAACAACATCCCGTTGGATTGGAATGGAGAAACTACTGATGTCAGCCGAGTTACGGATCTATTCTTCCCCTTTCTTTTAATTCCCTCTATCCTCGTGTACACCCATGTGTGTGTGGTGGATTTCACTATTCAGCGGATGGATCACATGCTGGATGCCTGGCCGTAGATTTACCAGGCTTAAAGGTAGGACACAGTTGATCATTATTCTTCCTTTTTGATTATTAAGTGGCGTTGTTTATCAATCGCGACATAGTATGGAGTAGGATTACTATTCCTGGGCTAGGCTGTTGGCCGTTTCCTCTTACCGTTTTTGTTTACTCCCGTCAGTCGTCAGGGGTGGCTCGGTTTTGTTTTTCCTCACAACTTTAATTGTCTGTGGATTAACAAACAAATTCCAAAATATTTTTACTTTAATCACTTATAGCAGAGTGCAACTAGAAGTTTTTGTGATCAAGTAGGACCTATTACCGCCACACACCAAATGGTCCTGCTCATTTTAATTCTTCTCTCACGTATATTTCTGAAAAAGTTTTCATTAACCAATTAATGTGAGCTACTATGTTGTGTCAGCTATGAAAAACATTGATGTCCAGTAATAAAGACAGAAATTACTACTCAGGATTAGGAATTTTCAGAACAGAAAAAAGAATTAAACCGTTAATTCGTTTTGCGCGATTAAAACACCGACAAAGTTAGTGTAAAAATGTAGATCGCTATCGTGAATGGCTCCTTCTGTCAAGACCAGTCTAACTTGGTCGCCTTTGAGGAGTTCCAATGTAGCGTGGAAAGCGAAAGTCTTAAACGTTGTGTCACCGTACCCTTCTCCAACTCTGGACCAATCCACTGTTGCAGTTTTCACCTCCAACACTACTCTTGCGAGGGCACCGTTATCACTAAGACCTGAAAAACCGAAAAAATATTTTCCTGGTGCAGGTGCAACGAATACTCCGGAAGGGTCCAATGCCTTCCCATCATTGAGTCTGATTAAATCAAACGGAACGACGCTGTCGACAGTCGAATAGCTAGATGTCCGTTGAGCTTGGAAATAAACAGGTGCCGATTTTACATCGACGATACCAATCCATTTTTGCAAACCTGCGTGTCATCAAAATATATAAAACGAAAGAGTGATTGCAGAACATTGTGGTATAACTAAGCTCTTAATTGAATTGCAAAGTCTATACCTGCATCGTTTGATTTAGAAAAATCGCAGTAGACGTTTTGGACTTGTTTGCTGATCATAACGGAGTAGATTCCGCTTTTGGCAAAGCCGAAAGTTTTGAGGTCTCCACATGAGGTGGGGATTGCTCCATTTGAATTAGGACTCGTAAGGACTGGGGAAAATTAATTTAAAAAAAAATCTGAATGGTTTATCGATGTGTTAACTTCATTTTTGTAAAATATTTAAAATGATCAAAGTTGATTTTTTTTAAATTCTTATTGAGTAAAAAAATAAAATTTTAGAGCATCACCTTTCAACTTTGAAACTTCTAAATTCGTTGCTTCCAGGTCTGATTTTGAGGCTTTTGCTGTAAATAGTTGTTTATAATTAAGTTACAAAATAGGAATTTAAATACATTTTTAATGAATACTGTTCAATGCTGCAGTCCCGTTAGTAGTAAATTTTGCGACGGCGCTATCCAGTTCTTCTTTTAAGGCTTTCGCTATAACATTATAAACAAATAGTTTTTGAAAACTATTAATTGAAAGGTAAATAAATTTTAATACCATTACCATCCAATGCTGTAGTCAATTGTTCGACGGCTTCCTCCAGATCTTCTTTTGAGGCTTTTGCTGTTAATCGTTTCCAAAAATTAGTTTACCTAACGTTAACTTAAAATGTAAAAATAGCAGATTTAAATACTGTCCAATGCTGCATTCAACTGTTCCTCGGCGTCAACCAGTTCTTCATTTGAAGCTTTGGCTATAAATAGTTTACCATAATCAATTGACGTAATATTTATCTAAATTTCGATAAATTGAAATACCGTCCAATGCTTTTGTCAATTGTGCAACGGTGCCAACCAGTTCCCCTTTTGAAGCTTTTGCTATAAATAGTTTTCGAAAATTGATTTACAAAACTGAAATTTACATAAAATTTAAATACCGTCCAATGCTGCAGTCAATTGTGCAACAGTGCCATGGAATTTTTCTTTTGAGACTTTTTCTATAAATAATTTTCCAAAATCAGTTTACATAACATTTGTTTAAATTTCAAATAGATTAAAAATACCATCCAATGCTGTAGTCAATTGTCCAACGGCGTGATCCATTTCTTCTTTAAAGGCTTTTTCTGTAAAGAAATGTTTGATAATAAATTTACAACAATTTAAAATTTTGATTTAAACACCGTCCAATGCTGCAGTAAAATGTGAAACGGCGCCATATAGTTCTTCTTTTGAGGCTTTTGCTGTAAATAATTTTCAGAAATTAATTTATGCAACAGTATTTTTAATTTCGATAAAATTATTAAACACCTTTCAGTGCTGCACTCCATTGTGAAAGAGCGCTGTTCGTTTTGTCTAGATCTGCTTGTGCAGCTTTCGTTGCATCATTTGCTTCTGTGAACAATTTTTGAAATTTATTTCCGGCACAATACTCATTTAAATTGCGGACAAAATAAAATGTGTACTTGTCAATGCCTCCATCAAATCAGAAACCTGTTTTTGCGTACTGGATAAATCTGCGTTAGTTTTTTCTAATTTGTCATTTGTATCTGCAATGTTTAAAGTTTTATAAAATTTCCAATTTGTTTTGGGAAAATAATATGGCTTTATTTTAGACCTTTTAGTTGACTTGCTAAGCTGGCAGTCGTAGCTTCAATTTGTTTATTTAGTTGTAAGGAAATGGCACTCAGACTTAAAGCATCCCTAATGTTCTGTGGATTTCCCAATCGACCAGTTGCTCTAGCTGCTCTTATTTGTTTAGTCGGTTGACTCAAGAACGTAGAAGTGTAGGGATTGTAATCAACATTATTTAGGGGTAACTGGCCATAGACAGCACAGTGCCAAATCCAAACAAACACAACCAACTACACATGGTTTAATTGAAGAAAGAATAATTGACAATCATGTCAATAGTTAATCGCTAAATGTGTCTACTTAAATGTAAAACTTACCGATAGTTTTGTCATTTTATTTTTTCTTATTTCCTTGAATAACAAACTGCAAATTTCGATCGGGCGATCTCAATGGTCCAAATGTTTTGTGTAAACTAAAAATATCGAAAGAAATGCAACCTTTATATTGATGGGATTTACCATGTCGATTTGCTGTTCGTAAAACAGGTTATCCATGGGTTGCACTTCCCTGTTCACTCTTCTATACCCTGAAGCAGGAAATTGCAATACCCACGTAACATGCTCAAATGGCAAATGCTTTGTTCTTTGGCTAAAAATAGAACTTGAAACTCGTTTTCGAATCGACCACCCTGCCATGTCCCCAGGCGTTTATAGATAACTTACAGCCGTCACGTCATAAAAGATCGTTGCCTACTTTCGTTATCTTGAAACTAAGTTGCGAGATTGACTTACAGCTCAAACGTGATGAACTGATAAAAATGAATATGACTAGGATTTTAGTTTTGCTTTCAGTTGCCATCACGCCTTTAAAGTGGCCACGAAATTTAATTTCAGTTAGGCGCCTGTTAGACGAGGCAACAAAACGTAACTGAAATGTATGAAGGTAATCATTTTCTTGGCGATACATTTGTTTCTCACTTAACTATTTGTTAATCGGTAGGCCACTGGTTAACAGCCCAAAGAAACTTCGAAAAAGAGCCACATTGCTCTTTGGAATCGGATTGATTGGCACTTGTTTTCTTTACTATGCGTCAGAACAGTTTAGTGTGCGTGGAAAGCCACTGGAACAAGTGAGGATCATGTTTTTATTCATTTCAAAAATAGTTTCAAACATTCAAGTCTTTTTAAAAAATGTTTAAGGTCGGTGAAATCCCAGTTGATGTTTGCATCCCATCGAATGAAACAAATTCCCACGATATACCGAAAACGATCCTCTTCTGGACAACATTTTATGGCGAGCACGTGTGGAATAAATTAAAAATGGATTTGAATGAAGAATGTCCCAATCACAACTGTCGGTTAACCACCGATCGGCGTCTGTTGAACGAAAGCGATGCCGTTATCTTTCATTTTTGGCAAGACAAGTTGGACCGGATACCGACTTGTCGCAGACCGGATCAATATTACGTTTATTTAAATTTTGAGTCTGCCATTCGCAGTCGTAGTTATTTCCCTTGGCGAAAAATTCCCCGCGACTTCTTCAATTTGACGGCCACTTATCGACTCGACTCGGATTTTTTCGGCAAAATGTTTTACGGTTTCCAGTTTGATCGTTTAGAATCTATCCAACCGACAAGTGTCGATTTGACTAATTATTACGGTGTAAACATTACGGCCAAGACGAAATTGGCCGCTTGGTTTGTCAGCAACTGCCAAACTTCGGTTAATCGAGAGGGTTACGTCAGGGAACTTCGTCGTCATATTCCAGTTGACGTCTTTGGGAAGTGTTTGGAAAATCACAAATCGTGTCCGAGAAAGAAAGATGCCAACAATCAGTCGCTTTATTACGTTAAAACGGAGTGTGACGAAGCGTTGGAGCGGGATTATTTGTTTTACCTGAGTTTCGAAAATTCGTTTTGTCCGGATTACGTCACGGAAAAGTTTTACAGGGCTGTCGAAATGGGAACTGTTCCGGTTGTGTTTGGAGGTGCGAATTATTCCCTGTTCGCTCCGCCGCATTCTTTCATCAACGCCCGTGATTTCCAGACGCCCAAATTGCTGGCGGAATATTTAGTCAAATTAAGTGAAAATCTCGATCTTTATTCTAAATATTTTGACTGGAGAGGAGAGTTTAATTTGAAACGAGGTTCCGGTTGGTGTAAACTGTGTGAAATGCTCAACGATTCCGTGGCTGAAAGGAAAAGTTACCCAGTCATTGAGGAATGGTTTTTTGATAGAAAACCTTGTGAAAATTTTCACTGGACCAACAATACAATTAATTAAAATGAATTGCTCATGCCTGGTTCTGGTTTTTAGTTGAAATAATCTTGTTGAGCGTCTTTTTATCTATCTTTGATTGACGTAAGATTGACCATCTACCAAACAAATTGTGCAGTTTTGGTGGAGTGGGAACTTCCACTGTATGGTCGTAAAGCTTCTAATTACTGCAGAAGCGTCTGGTCTACTGATATCTATTGCTTAAACGTCCCGAATCTATTAATTTAACCTCTTTATCTTTGGTCGATGCGATTGCTGATTTTACAATACGCTTCTATTGCCTCTGGTATTCGATTGCTACCACCAATGTCAATGTAGTTTCGTTAAATCTGTAAATTTTTTTAAACCTTTCTATCAATTTCATTTTGTCGAGTTATCCCGGTGCGTGCTTATGTCCACTCAGGAAGACGGTAAGAAGTTGTGCCTCGCTGAATTTTGAGATCTCGCTGTCGTTAATTTCTCATTATTTGACCTGAATTAAATCGGTCTATCCTGTAATTGTTTTGATAGTGTATTTTAAGCTTGTGCTTCATAGTCCAACTAATGATAGGTGCATGATTAAATATTTAAAAGCGAAAAGAGATACGAGTTCATCGTGGTACTTGTCCAACTAACATTTTACGCAAGTGCATATAAATAATTTACTATCGTTTACCATTTCATCAAGAAAATATCCATTTAGCCTTTTAGCTGATTCTGAGCATTTCAAAATGTTTCGTCCCCATACATCAGATGTGTGCGAGTTTTAATTCTACCTACAACCTATACTATTCCAAGGATAAATGGGGCGGATCTTTTTCTTCCGTAATTTTACGACACCTATACGAATTTGTAATTTTTTTAGTCTCGTTGCAACCTTAATTCCCAATGCGACTGCGACGACATTTAGAGACAGAATTGATTTTTTCGATGAGGAAAACTAAAATCGAAAGGCTCAGTCCAGCAAGTAAAACTAAAAATGCACCGGTCAAATTTTTCAGAGAAAGAGGAGAAGTCTTTGTCTTGTTTCCACTTTTGGGTTTACCATCACATTGAGGAGGCATGGGGCGGAACCACGTGTCCCAGTGGTCGATGAGGCCAATCTGCATCAGTTCCAATAGTCTAATTTGATTGAAACAAATGTTATACAACTTGAATGAAGAAGCGACATTTTAGTTTTTACTTTCTTACCCTTGGCTTATGCTCTGAGTGTAGGGACTGTTTTTCGGAAGGGCAAACGAGGCCATGGCGCTGAGGAAACTTTCTTTCGCTATTTGAAAGTTGCATTTGCCCGTCTTCATATAATCTTTTCTGATTTCATCCAATACAAAAGACTTTACCTATAGTCAATAGTTATAATCAATTAAAAAAATGAAAACAATGTTTGTATAATTAGACTTGAATGCATAGCTTACATCAAAGAAAACGTTTCTTGAACCTGGTGTCATCAAACGTATGCATTCAGACGGAATAACACATCGAGAATTCGGGACTGCATCAATTTTTTTTCGCAATGTCGCAAATAGTCCCGTGAAATTGTTGGTCTGTCTCGTGTCAAAATGAAAATGAACTTTGATCATTATGCTCTTTGAATTTATTTACGTTTTTGACTTGCCGAAAGTAACTCATTTAAAAGTCCCGTTTCTCTGACAAGTAAATTGATGTCGCTACTGCCAGCAACATCGTAGACGGAATTGATTAGTGGCTGATTGATTGGCGTCACGACGTAGGTGATCAGAGTCGACGTGTAGGCCTGGACGAAGATGAAAGCGGCCAGGATCCAAACGCCAGCGACTAGTCGATAGGGTAACCGTTTCGATGGACAAACGCCACCTAATTGATAATGAAGCAGTTGTGACTTATTGTTGCTATGAATATTCGTACAGCTGTCAAAACAAACGAATCATTTGATTCGTTAAACCTTGTGACAGCAAATTGCCAAAGACGTAGAGGTACTGTTTTCCGGTTTCTCCTTTGGTGATTATTTTTTCAGTCGGTGCTAGATGGTTGTTTGGTGTAAATGTCGTTTCAATCACCGATCGATATTGCAAGTAGCGCTGGATTAAATTTAAAACTACGATGACGCAAACGATCGATATCCCCAGTCCTAACCAAACCTGGTGATCGAATAGAAGTAGATGCTGTTGAATCTGAAATATTGTTGGAAGTTCTTTAAATATTCCAACCTGCCGCTGAAACGGTTTGACGACGGCGTTAATGTTGGCCGTTTCAACGGGGATGGGGATGGCGAAAACGCAATCGACGTAAGCCCACGGTAGTGTCAAATCGACGACTGCATTCGTCTGGAATGTCGGATGTATATGTTGAACCAGGAACTCGCATCGCTGTGATGAGTCAGATCATTCTCAACTTTTATTAAACCGAAATTTTAAAAAATGACTTAACTTGATCCAGTAGATAATTGAAAAGTCCTTTTCCGTTTGCTAATGGCCCTAGGGTGGCGTCTGTCACCCGAACCATCTCGTACCTGGCCGGAAGGATAAAATAAAAGTTAAAAAGAGACAAGTCAATTAATTAATTTTTTGTTTTTTTTGTTACGTGAAATTTAAACGTTGCGATAAGAATTCGAGGATCACTCCTCCTTTGATCGGCCCGACTATTCCTTTGGGGTTTCCACTCCAAAGTGGCTGCATATCAACCAAATATTTGATGTTTTATTTATTGAATTTTGTTTGTAATAAAAACTGATAATTGTTTTTTTTTTACCCAGATGACGCGGAGGTGTTGGCCGTTGAGCGGATTGGGCGTCGATGAGAAACCGGGAATGGAAATGAAGAACCAAGTGAATAATACTAAGAAAGGTAAGAGCGACATTGCGATTCAGTTGAACGTACCAGCTGCCAGATTAGTATCTAGTGCTGTCTTTGTTGCCAGCAACGTTCTCTTAAATATCCGACCACAATATTCAACGTGCGCAGTAATGCACTGGCTTGAAACAAAAATGTTTGTTGTGGAGTTGGTCGGACTATTGTAAATAATTTTAAAATTCATTTACTGTCTCATGTGATGGATGCGTTGCTACTCGTATACATCTTGTTTTGTCCAAAAGTGGAATATGGAGTTGCAGGCAAATATTTTGAATTTTATTTTCGGTCGGTCCTTTTACGTTGCATGTAAATCCAAGTTTAATAAAGCGTGTGCATTATTCGTATTCGATGGAGTTGTTCGATCCTCTGCGGCATGTGAGATTAATGCGAACGCCTTAGATATTTCGGATTCAATCCACTAAAGGAAACATCAAATTTTTTTCCCCTCGATTCAATCAAAATGGATTGAGCATTTCCCTTTTCACGAAAGTCTGCTGTGATATTCAAACTCGATCCTTTATGTCAATATCAGGTGAGTAAATATTTTACTCAAAATTGATTTGATCAGACTTCAAGTAATGTCGTGTTTTCTTTTTTCCAGCTGTATGCAGTCTAGTTTCCTGTTTTGCCAGTCACGCTGCTGGATGTCAACTGAAAAGATTGCAATAACCCGGAAAAAATTCGATGCAGCATCAAGGTAATTTGCATTTATTTAACATCTCTCTTCTCTTTCCGTGCGTTTTATTCCTAAACTCGCTTCCAGTGCTCTGGCTTGATTTATGCATTTCCATTTGCAAGTTGAAATGTTTTTGATTTCCTATAAGTCGGATGGAGGTAGTACAGATAGTATAGGATTTTTCTTTTATCACACATCTGTGAAGCTGATATTATTGTCTTTCGTTATTTCCTCTTTGAACAACGATCAATTCCTCGTTATATTTTCTGTTGATCGGGATTAGATTACAATTTGACTTTAGTTTCTGAATGCCTCTTTCTGTGGTCCTTTGTCCCTCCGCCCGTTTCGTTAATTCGATGTAGAAGCATTTCACCTTTGGTTAGGTCGTCTATAGAGGAGAACCCTGCTGTTATAAGTGTAGCCTTAGGAGTTGTCAAGTGAGATGGCACTACTATTAGGATTAATTAATGAGGATCGGAGGATCGGAATTCATGATTTCAGTATTTTTCCGAATTTCTAATCGGCCGAAATGAGTTTATTATCGATATGATAGAGGATTGAAATGAATGTTTACTGCGGCAAAGTTTTCTGGGACTTTGATTTTTCTGTCAATGGTTTTTATCTGCGTTTATTATTTTTCACATTGTAGAAACTAATAATCCTCTTTATTTGTTCTAAATAGTCGATCCAAAACTGGTATCTGGTTAATCTGAAGAGCCATTTCGTTATTTCCTGTGTTAACAAGCGACGTCTTCCAACATTTGACAGAGGTGAATCTTATGCTAAGGTCGATTACATTTTTTCAAGGAAATTTTTATTCCGCTATATCCTTTCAATATCCGTGACTTTGCTTAATTAGAAAAGCCAATGGCGGGAAAGGCAAACTACATGTTTCACAGTATTCTTAGGCTATTCATTAAATATTTCTTTTAAAATTCTCTAGCTCCTACTCAAAATTGTTCGTCCATTTGTTGTATTTAGCAGCTAAAGGAGTTGAAACCCTTCCTTCAAATTTGAACCTCCTTCTAGCGTAGACGCTCGTGTACCGAAATTATTTTTTCGACGAGGAAAGCCAAAATTGAAAGGCCAAGTCCAATCAATAAAACTAAAAATGCGCCAGTCAAATTTTTGAGAGAAAGAGGCGAAAGTTTCGTTTTTTTGCTTCTGATTTGTGGTTTTCCGTTACACTGCGGTGGCATGGGTCGGAACCAGGTATCCCAGTAGTTGATCAGCCCATTTTCTTGTAGTTCCAGTATCCTATTTACGTCGATACAGAAATTTAAGAACGATTTAATTTACTTTGGGTTGTATTAATTGCTTACACTTGAGTTATGGTTTGCGTGTAGGGACTGTTTTTGGGTAGGCCCATCGCTACCGTGATGCCGAAGAATTTTTCCTTTGCCATTTGCCCAATGCATTTCCCTGTTTTTATATAGTGTTTTCGAATTTCGTCGTTCAGGTAATTAGTTGACTAATAATTAAACAATTAATAGAAAATGCGAACATTGTTTTTTACAAATCAAACATTTTACCTCGGCGAAGACGTTTCTTAGTCCCGGTCTGACAGATTGAATGCATTCCGACGGCAATGTGCATCGAGAATTCGGCAAGGAGTCTAGTCTTTTTCGTAATGTCTTATAAAGTCCTGTCTCGTTAGCTGTCTGTGTCGTGTTGCAATAAGAAATGATTGTAATAAAAATCCGTATGATTTCAATTTTGGTTATAACATACATATATTAGAGTATTTATGAGACTAGATTCCCTGACGTAGAGATTAATATCGTTGCTGTTAATTAGGTCGTAGATCGAGTTGATTAGCGGCTGATTGATTGGCGTCACGACGTATGTGAAGAGAGTCGACGTGTAGGCCTGGACGAAGAAGAAAGCGGCCAGGATCCAGACGCCAGCAACTAGTCGATAGGGTAATCTTTTCGATGGACAAGGTCCACCTATTTAATTAAGTCCTGTGATTCCTCTATTAAAAGAATAATTGAGATATTACAAATACCTTGTGAAAGTAAGTTCCCGAATACGTAGAGAAATTGTTTTGCGGTTCTTCCTTTGGTGATTATTTTTTCAGTCGGTGGGTTATTATTATCGTTGGGTCTAACATTTGAAGTTTCGAGTGAGGATCGATATTCCAGGTAGCGCTGGATTAAATTCAAAATTGCAATAACGCAAACGATCGATTTTCCTAGTCCCAGCCAAATCTATAATAACGAATATAGTTGCTGAATACGAAATTTTAATAAAAACCAATTTGAATGCGACACCTGCCACTGAAACGGTTTGACGACGGCGTTAATGTTGGCCGTTTCAACGGGGATGGGGATGGCGAAAGCGTAATCGTCGTAAGCCCACGGTAGTGTCAAATCGACGACTGCATTCGTCCGGAGTGTTGGATATATATTGTGAACCAGGAACTCGCATCGCTGTGAGGAATCAGATCATTCTCAACTTTTATTAAACCGAAATTTTAAAAAAGCGACTTAACTTGATCCAGTAGATAATTAAAAAGTCCTTTTCCGTTTGCTAATGGCCCTAGTGTGGCGTCTGTCACCCGAACCATCTCATACCTGGCCGGAAGGATAAAATAAAAGTTAAAAAGAGACAATAAGTCAATGAATTTTTTGTTTTTTTGTTATACGTGAAATTAAAACGTTTCGACATGCATTCCAAGAGCACTGCTCCTTTGAGCGGTCCAATTAGTCCTTTGGGGTTTCCACTCCAAAGTGTCTGCATCAACCAAATATTTGATGTTTTATTTATTGAATTTTGTTTGTAATAAAAACTGATAATTGTTTTTCTTTAACCCAGATGACGCGCAGGTGTTGGCCGTTGAGCGGATTGGGCGTCGATGAGAAACTGATGCGAATAGAAATGGCGAACCAGATGTACAGCAGCATTACCAAAGGTAAATAGGACATGGCGAGTAGATATGGAGATTGATGTTTGTCGCAGGATCTCCAAAGTGCAACTGCTGCCTGAAACTGTTAAAAGTCAACTCCTGCTGATGTTACCGGATTTTTACTCTAGAATGATGAAAATTCACTATGGAAGCCTTTGTTGTGGAAACGGGAAGACAATCGTGATGATTGGCTCGTTTGAAAAAGCTGTCAGCTGTTTTGAATCTGTTCCTAGGGTCATCTTGAACCTTGGAAATTATTTGAACGGTACCTGCGAGTCGCCGTGAGCATTTATCGTGAAGCATTAAGAAATCTGTCATTGCAATTCAGTTGATTGATGCATTTGCTTCTATAGTTGTCTTGGTTTTGGCCAGTCCAAAACATTATGGAACGTACACCAATGGACGTACGTAATAATTCACAGACTTCAAACCGACTGGTTTGGAGGTACCTATAAGAGACACGGTCGTCGATGATTTTAGACTTTGTTGTAACAGGTTTGTACATGTCTATTGATCTATGTAAATGTATTCGAGTGCGTTCGACAGGTTCTCATCACGCATTCAAACTTCAAATTGCAGTCAACTATATTCTGAGACATCTGAAACCCAGATACACTTCATCAAAGTTCCATAGCTCGTGTGGACTATCCGTACTGTGCACTAGAGCCTTACCTACCGGACTCAATGACGCTATAGACTGGTTGTATTTATATCTGATATTTTGCTCAAATAAGTCTCTCTAAATTTGGTTTTATTCACGCTCTAGTCGGGATAGGATACCAGCAGCCTGCATCCGCAATTCCGCATCCGTCGATTTCGAAAAGTGGAAAAGTGAGTTTGTGCAACATTGTCAAGCAGATCCAGCTGGAAGGCAGTCCACCATGTGCGTATACGTGCTGTTCCAGTCCGTTGCTAATGCGCTGCTGAAAGCCAATTGAAAGAATTTCGACGCAGACACTTCGCAGCGGTTTTTAATCGACCGGAATTGTGGGGTAAGCAAACAACCTGATATCTCCTCGCGCCCATTAGATCTATATTACAGTCGTATCTCGTATTTTTACTCGACCATGGATTAGTTCACTATAAATCCTCATCCATTAGAACGTGATGGGTTTTTGAGCTGCGAGTTTATTTGATCAAATTTTATTATGCGTGCAGTTCTGATGCGGTAGGGCTGGCAAAAGTGGCAATAAAGACAATTAATAGTCTTTTAGTTTGTATATATTTGGACCTTGTGTCAAGACTCTTTTTATTAAATACTGGGCTACTAAATCGTTTTTTAAATCTCATTTTATATCTGGTTTCCGATTGGTGCGTTCGTGGGTTCTGCTTCCTCTTCCATGTCGTAAGATATGCCATCGCATTTAAATCGATCTAATCTTGTTGCAATCTGCGCCACGAACAAATTTTTTCACCAAGAAAAACCAGAAAAGAAAAACTCAGTCCAATCGATAAGAATATGAATGCGCCGCTCAAATTTTTCAGGGAAAGAGGAGTTGTTTTCTTTTTCTTATTTCCAATTTTGGTTGTAACATCACATTGAGGAGGTATGGCGCGCATCCCCTTGTACCAATATTCGATCAGACCAATTTGCTGCTGTTCCAATATTCTGTATAAGATTGTGTCATCAATTGAAATTGACAATTTTAAAGAAAAGAGAAAAGTCATTGAACTCTACTGGCTTACCCTTGGGTTATGCTCTGAGTGTAGGGACTGTTTTTCGGCAGGGCGAACGATGCCATGATACTGATGAAGTTTTCCTTTGCCGTTTGCAAGTTGCATTTGCCCGTCTTTTGAAAATCAATTCTGATTGCGTCCCTTAGGTAAACGCTTGCCTAGTGAATTTGATACATTTTAAAAAGTTCTTTTTCAAATTCGTGTCGAATTAAAACAGTCAAACATTTTTACCTCAGCGAAAACGTTTCTGGATCCCGGCGTAATCAAATTGATGCATTCAGATGGCGATGCGCAACGAGAATTTGGAAACGACTCGAGTCTTTTTCGTAGTGTCGTGTACAGTCCCGTCTCGTTAGTTGTCTGTGTGTCGTTACAAGAAATTTAGAGCCAGGTTCCTCAAGTGAATTTACTTTTGCCATTTTAACTTGCTTTAAATAGAACGTTTAGAAATCCGTATTCTCTGACGTAGAAATTGATATCGCCGTTGTCAATTATGTCGTAGACGGAATCGATTAGCGGGTGATTGATTGGCGTCACGACGTAAGTGAATAGAATCGACGTGTAGGACTGGACGAAGATGAAAGCGGCCAGGGTCCATACGCCAGCAACCAGTCGATAGGGTAGCCATTTTAATGGGCAAAAACCACCTGACAAATATAAGTTGATGACTGGTGACGGTGACTGTCAAGTTTAGATTTTAAATAACCTTGTGAAAGCAAAATGCCTAATACGTAAAGGTATTGCTTTCCGGTTTGATATCTCTTGACTTTACGATTGTTTTGCAAATTTCCAGTTTTCGGTTTTTTATTTCTAGGTTTAAAATCCATATGGAGTGCGGATCGATATTCCAAGTAGCGCTGGATTGAATTCAAAACTGCGATGACGCAAATGATCGATACCCCCAGCCCTAGCCATACCTGTAAATTGAATAATTTAATGCTGTGAAAGGGCATATGAATGAAGATTTAGGGCTAGTAGAAATGCACAAACCTGCCATTGAAACGGTTTGACGACCGAGTTGATGTTGGCCGTTTCGTCCGGGGCGGGAATGAGGAAAGCGAAATAATCGTACGCCTAGTGTTTCACTCGTTTAAATAACGACAACGAAAATAACGTATTAACGAGCCTCGTTATCGATTTTTTTGGAAAATGCTCGTTTTTTTCGTTAACGATAACGAAATGGCTGTTTTTTTCGTTGTTTTCGTTAATTTCTTGCTAAATTTTTCGTATCAAAACCGTAGAGATTTCAAATTTTTTGACCACCAGGGGAACTTTTTTTCCCCTCAAAATTTGGAATTTTTCAATTTTGGGATGACCACCTACTAGCGGCTTAGCGATCCCCTAGCGAGGAATTAGGTCATTATTTTCGCTACATCATTTAACCTAACAGGCCTTAGAAAACTAGGTTCTAAAAAAAAATTGTAAGGTAAACGATAACGGTCGCAAAAACAGAAAAATGCGACACGTTTAAATTAACGAAACGAAGAACGAAACGAATGAAAAATTGAAAAAATAACGATTAACGATAACGATAACGAATCCAAAAAAGCACAACGGTGAAACACTACGTACGCCCAAGGTAATGTCAAATCGATGATTTGATTGCGCTGGGATGTCGGTACCAGATCGTGGACTAGCAAATCGCATCGCTGCGATAGATCAGGAAATTCTTAATTTCTATTTCAAATGGAAAGGAAACAACTTAACTTGATCCAGCAGGAAATTGAAGAGTCCTCGTCCATTTTGTAATGGTCCCAGTTGGATGTCCAACACTCGTATCATTTCGTACCTTGCCGGTAATGAAGTAAATTAAGATGTTAAATGTGTTAAATGCCATTTAAAATAATTTAGATTTCTGTGTTACGTAAAATTCAAACGTTTTGACAAGAATTCGAGGACTAGCTCTCCTTTGACTGGTCCTACGAGTCCTTTGGGGTTTCCGCTCCAAGGTGTCTACAATAGAATATGTAATGTAATGTTCTTAATTGGTTATACTACTTAAATGTTTTTAATGTTTATTACCCAGATGACGCGGAGGTGTTGGCCGTTGAGCCGATTGGGCGTTGATGACGAGCCACAAATAGAAAAGGTGAACCAATAAATGGAAACTAAGAAGAAAGGAAAAAGGAAATTCGACATGGTGAGTCAGAAAATTAGACTTTCTGGTAGAATCTTCTCGATTCAACTGCTTGAAACTGCACGAGTACAGTAGGCCTACAGCTCCTGTAGTGTTATTTTATAATACCGGAAAAGTCAAACTGTTTGCAAAGTGGTCCGTTTCCACAACAAATAATCTCATGGACGCTGAATAGGATAGTCTTTTTTAATGACATTATCGATTCATGTAACTTTCTTCTAGGTCATTTAAAAGTTTGTGTCTGCAGCAAGCAACGATCCTTTTTAATATCAGACATTTAATCAAAAAGTTTGTTGCCGACTCTTGATTCTATTACCGTTAATAGTTTATAATTCGTGATAGATTATAGTCATTAAAATGTTATCGAATGACGTCGCATGCGTTGCGGTGTAATAAATTAGACAGTTCATTAATTTATTGACATTTAGGGTCGGCTGTTATTTTGAAATGGGTGAATGCGCGAGTTATTCGATCAAATCAGGATCTTAAATTACGACACATTACATTTTCTATTCGACTGAATGGAATATCTGAACGCCACATGTCCTATTGAACGCAAACCTTCCCGTGTGCTCAATTGTAATTGATGACGTTTAGCGTAGCCAACAACTCGCGCAGAGGACTGGTTAACTTTATTTTGCAATGCATAGTTGTTACAGGGCTAGGATCATTTTCAAGATGTGGCTAGAAGGGGACATCCGTTAAAAAGACGATGGGCTTATTTCTCCTCGTGATCTCATCTGACTATTAAATTTAATAATATCGTCTCCTATCAGTTCATAAATTACGATTTTTTTACATGCGTGAAAAACAAATATTCTTTGGGAATTATTATTTTTTTTTTTATTATTATCATTTGTTTTTACTATTTGCTGAGTTGGTGAATTTGTAAAAAAACCATTACAAAACATTTTTATTTTACGAAAAAGTGAAAGTTTTAGATCATTGACTTACTTGTGTATCGGTAGCGTGGCCGAGCGGTCTAAGGCGCTGGTTTAAGGCACCAGTCTCCTCGGAGGCGCGAGTTCGAATCTCGCCGCTGCCATTACATTTTTCTTTCTCTTAGTCATGTCTTAAGCACGTTTTTGTAATTTTGGAGGTACTGTGCCTAAAATTGTTACGATATCATGAATCACAGAAAATATTTCAATTTTGATTGCGTTGGCGATACCCTTAAATTGAGCCGAATCTTTAATATTCCTTTTAAAACAAATTCCATACTGTTTAGCAAACCAACTAATGTTTTATTTCTGTTTCTATACAAAACATTAAGTTACTGTATCTTTTCCCTACAACAATATTCCCATGTTCCCAATTTTAACATGCCCTTTCAATTCGCAAAAACAATGTCGCTATTTCGCAGTCTTAGCGCGATGTGTCTTGAAAGTCTTGAAAATGTAAGATTTTGGTCTGTCGCATCACCGCACCACTCGTGTCAAATTTATTCTTATGGTTTCTGATAGTGATACCATTTAAGTAACGCTAGATGCAGAATAGAATAATGGTAAACCAATTTTCTGACCAATTAGCCACTCCATTTGCTGAGACCTCCCATTACCTTTTTCGCTTTAACACTAGATGTCACTTCACAGTTTCTAAAGGTAAATTTTTCTTATCGGGCAACCTTGCCCATTCCTCCTTACTAATGTTCAAGATGGCAGCTAGTGGCCGGCGTCCTCTATGGCAACTCTTGGGTTTTAACTTTGCCAGAATTATTTTGCCTATAGACTGCCATGAGAAATTTTCCCAAAATTACTGGCATGCATGCAGTAAGTAATTTGCTTTGACATTATTCGTGCTTGATTTTAATGTACTGTAGGAGGGGTTTATGACAACTCAAGGCAGGTTAAAACTTTGTTGCACAGCAATTTCCACATTCATAGAATTTTTTCGTAAAATCCAGAAATTTATCTGTTTCCTGTCCTCCAGTTTAAAGCAGATCAGATAGTTGAACTATCAATTTATTTTAACTGGGAATCTAGCCTTTTATTCTGATAATCTGATCATCCATTTAGTAGAATGTAAAACTCAGTGTGGTTTTTACACGATTTGATTTCCCTTAGTTCAACATTTTTCTTAGTATTTGAACCTTGTCAACTGTAAGGTCTATTGTAAAAATTCTTGTCTGTTCTAAAAATTTTGAAGTTTTGGTTATATTTCTGTTGAGCGTGCACTGCGTGTTACTTATGTCCCATCTGTTTTCTTATCTCATAGGATTCAACCGTCAGGTGAAGTTCGACATTTGTCTTGTTTTGGAGCAGCCAGCTGGTGATGTGATTAATGGAGCCATTCATATACTCCTCGTCAGATCCAACTTTTTGCTCCCATTGCGGAGATAATGGTGCCCACTCAGGAGATTTTGATGACCACAACATAAGCTCCAATTTACGATGATCAAAGGAAAGGTTGATTTCAGGTATTGCTTCCTTTCTGTACCATCTTGATTTAAAATGGTTGACATTTCAATACATTTCCATTCTGTTTTCAGGCCTCCGCCGCTGTTTCATGGTTTGGACCCATTGGTGGAAGCTGACAAGAGATATAGCTGAAATTTCAGCAATGCAGGTGTTGCAGCTGCTTGGTCTGAAAGGAGCTGTTGTGTTTGTTGCTGTCAGAAGATTAATAGTAGCTTGCATTACATTTTTCTCATTGAGTTTGAAATTTTGGTCTGTTATAAGTTGAAAATCTATGTTTATATGGTATGAAGAGATTGTCTATTCTGCTAACAGATCAAGGGGATTCAACATTATCGAGCGACAGATAAAATTGTATAGTAGTTATTGTTCATATTTGAATTCTGCTTTGGAAAGTCATTATTTATGACAATGCTATTTTTAAATAATGTAATAAACAAACTAAATTGATACGTGAATTGTGTTTATTGTTCCCACCTCCACCCACAATTCCGCCACATTTTACAATCACATATACATACACATATACACTTAAGTTAACCCGTTGGCTGCCACGCCATACAACCCGTAGGTTGTTTTCTACTAATCTACGCGCCACGTCTGAAGGATCCATGGCCAAGGTGGGACTTGCCATTGCTGACAAGTCCGGGCTGACAAGGGGGAAGTCCCTATGGTGCATTGCCTAACAGGGCCTTTCGGCGCGGCCAATGCTAAGGAGCTAGGGGAGAACAAAGGCGTGGCAGACAACGGGTTAACTAACACAAAACAAACGCAACAATACCAACAATACGATGATCCACGCTGACATTTTAGGGCTGCCGTCAATCTTTTGGTGTTCATCTAGGCAACATCTCTGCATTACCTAAATATAAATACAAAACAATTCTTATTAAGAGACATGACAATTGAACTTACATATAGGTAACAGTAATCAGGTTTTTGGCTCAAAACTTAAACAGCTCGCATTATTAAAGGCTTAAAAATAGCTGGCAATATTGAGAACTGTACACACAACAAAGTTCACTTGCTAGTCTTTAAAAAAATTCCGGAAGTAAACCGGAAGTAACCACAGCGCCTCAACCATTGAGCTGTCGTCAAAATAAACTACATATTCGTGATCTCCATGAAATTTGGGGTCGATTAGATATGATTTAAACGAAATCCAAAATTTGGCCAAAATCGAGAATTTTCCTGAACTATAGTTCAGGAAAATTTTCGAAACCGGAAGTACGAATACATAAAAAACAAAACATGAACTTTACCACAAATTCGACGAGGATCACGAATATGTGGTTCTTTTGTACCTCGAATGAATATTTACTAAACTACAGACTGAAATGAGTAAACCGGAAGTAGAAATAAAAAATCAAATATCGAAAACCTAACAAGTGAGCTTTGTTGGGGGAATAGTTATCGTTAGTTATCACTACAAAATTACCACCAAAAACGGTCGATAAACGTTTAAAGAGATGTTCAAAGTAACTGTAACTGACTGTTTTGACAGCTGAAAATGTTCGAAAGCCATCTAGCGTTAGAAAAAAGAAACGCTCAAGTAAAACTTTGTTTGCGCAAGAAGGGCCTGATTTTGAAAACTATTACACAGACACAGAGTTTAACGCAAATAGATTACTAGTAGATAATCTACGAAAATAAGTCAATTGTTGGGTACCTGGGCATAATCCTGTGGCAAGTGACTGCAGGTGTGTAACAGCGGCACGGAAGCGATCACTGAAGTGGTCCAGAAACTCGCCAAGTCGCCAGTGTAGTAAAACAAATTGTGGTTAGTAGCAGTGAAGCTAGATGAGCGTGCGTCGCGAAGATAAGGATGGAGAAGAACGTTGGTGGAATAGCCTCTTCCGTCATGGACAAAGGTCAGCATTGGCACAAGAATCTCCGTGCCAGGACCACACGATTCCATAAAGAAACTGCGTGCTCTGTTAAAAACAATGATTTACATTAATGAAAATATAAAAATGAATAAAGCATATCAATCTTTACCTTTTCTAAGAAGCACACTGAAATGCTCATGATGAAAAAACCGTAAAAATGGAATTCACAGCAACCAACTCCACATGTTGAGATAAATTTCATGATGCTAAAGAAAGTGTCATGAAGTATTGCAGTAGCGTGGTGATAGGTGGTATTGATGCTGGGTGGCACAAATGCATCCGCAAGACCAAATTTTGACCGGAGCTGGTTGTCGGTCAGCAACATTTCCAGGATTCCACATCTATCCATCTAGCGTTAAAAATAAGACATGGAAAGAAGAACGTTTAAAACTAATGTGAAGATGTCTGCGGTCTAGCTCGTTGACAATCGATTGATTTACGCATCATCTACTCACCAAATCATGATCATTCCTTCGTCACCAAGAACCCACCAACTCACTACAAACAGCATAAGCTCAAAACTCCAAACCTGGAGGTGATAATCGGCGTCAGTCCCTTTCTTGATCCTAGAAAACAAAAACAAACAACAATAAGTAACAATCAATTGTATGATCCAGAAATCTTACCTTAACCAGGCTAGGGTAACTTCTGGGAAGTATGATTTCAAGAGGTGCTCCTGCTCTCATATCCCATTAAGGCTGCTTGATGATTAAGAAGAATATGTGGAAGTTAACGGTATGGCCTCATCAACATACTTCTGAAATACTTATTATTGAAATAATTTTGTAAGAATTAATGTTTCTGGGAGAAAACAGTAGCAAACCTTTACCTCTTTTAATGCAATATTGCTTTCAAGTGATCCTGGAAAACAGCACAGTATGAATACAATTTCACTGTTTTCACACTGCTGAAGGCACGAAATTTAGAGTTCTACATGGTTCAAGGGAGAATTTTTTAATCAGTCACAATCCACCATTATTGGCATTATATGATTTAAATTAGTTTTAGTACTTACTAGACTTATAGCATAGGTTGTATTGTAGTACTACAACTGTTTGGTTTTCGTACTTGGTTGTGATCACTTCTGACTGTAGTGAGCGGTACAACACAGAAAAGGCTATTTGTTAACCTGTATCTTATTCTAATGTCTCATTAACAAAGTGATTTTCATAGTGGAAGATCAGACAGACGGGAAACATTTCAGTCAATCAGTTGTTGGTGATGAAAACCCGACGTTGTTGAAATAAGCTGTCAGGTAGTGCAGGACATTTGCATACGCAATCTAGAATTCAAGTAGAAACACGATATGGGTATAAAAATAAACTATGTTGGAACTATAATCCTTGAAAATAACTTACATTTGATTTAGCGTCGAATTTATTCCAAAAACACAAGTAAAACTCGAACAAAGCAGCAAGAACTTTCGACATGCTTTCGACATGAGAGATTTAAGCGACATCTATCTTCTATCAAACGAACCATTTTACCCCATTACTTTTTATGGGCAAGAGAAAAATTGATTGCTTTATCACGCGTAACTTGAAATTTACTGCTAAGTGCTATGTAGCCAGGCAACTTACGTTCAAAATAGAAAATACTACAATTGTTTTCCGACAGTCACCAATCAAAATTGCTTAAGCAGAAATTATAAGATATGTTTTGCTCCCTCGCAACAATTTATTTATTTCGTTATTTGATAAATTTACATCGGTTTTCGACACTGTCCAACTAACTACTTGACTAGCCACCTAGCTTGTAGATTTCTATGATCACTTCATTATCACAAACAAGGAAGAATGTTGAGAAATGAGAAGTGAATCTTGGACTAGCATTAAACTGATTTTCCAGTGGGAGACTTTAAATCGTTTGAAGACTTTTAAATTATAATCTCAGAATCAAGAAAGAACAATTGACGGGAACTAATATTTTGGGTAGGGAGCAGTAGCTTTAGTGGTGTAGGCTGGAGTTTCGTACTCCGGCTCCTTGTAGGCTGGGGTAGTGTAGGATGGCGCGGCGTAAGTGGGGGCGACGTAGGCCGGTTTTTGGTATTCGGAAGCCTTGTAGGATGGAGCGGAGTAGGAAGCATCAGCTTTGGACTCAGCGTTCTCGGGATACTTGGCTTCCCCTTCGTATTTAACGTCAGCGGTGTATCCGTTGGCGTCAGCCTTGTAGGTGACGATCTGGACGCGGCTGTCGGGGAGAACCACACGGTAAGATCCAGTGACTACGTTGTAGTCAGATTTCTCGTTGTGCTCGAAGTCAGTGTAAGATTCTTTATCCTGGACGTCGTATCCGAAGCTGTAGGGTTGAGGGGCCTGAAATTGTAATTCAATGGTTGCAAATTAATTTTTGTCATTTGAGTCATTTAATTATTAATTGAATCAAAACTTACGTATGTTACTTCTTCGTACTTAGGAGCCTCGTATTTAGGAGTCTCGTATTTCGGGGCTTCGTACTTGGGAGCCTCGTATTCAGCAGCCTTGTATGAATCGGCAACAGCGAACGCAACAAATGCAACGAGGATAATAAAGAACTGGAATTTAATTTAACAAAATAAAATTAATTTAAGCAATAATAGAAATATTCAGCTTGTGAAATATGAAATTGTGGTTATGATTTTTACCTTCATGTCGGAGCAGTAGTTGACTTGTTTGAAACATCTGGATAACTGATACTTTTAGATTTTCTGGATACTGATAGCTGCATTTTTTTCTACTCCTCCTGGAAATGAGAAATTGATAGCTAACAAAGAAGAATAAAAAAGAACAATAAAGCATTTTACATTAAAAGGAGAGAAAACTGTCTCACTTTCTCAAATACGGTTATATTACCCCTTGAGTTTACTTTTCCCATTTTTCCTAGATGGTATGGCCACATAAACAACTGCTATATCATAACATATGTCTAAGCAAAACCTTCGCACTTGAATCGAAAAATAAACAAATTGCTGTTTCGTTTAAGAAATGCCTAAAAGATAGCAATTTGTATACCTGACTTAATTAGTTAATTTAAACAGAATTTTGGAAAAGAAATTGGTTGGCAGTAAGCCAGTGACTTAACTACCATGGATTTTTGAAGAAAACATCGGCTAACAAGTCAACTAGATTACATCAGGATTCCACTAGTTCGATGGAAAACGAACTGAAAATACACAGCGAAATAGATTAGTCTCTAGAATTGTCTAATGGACAATTCCACTAATTGTAACAACATAAAGTTTAAAAATAGAATTTGTTTTCTTTGATTCCATTACAAAGCTTGTGGCTAATATTCCTTGTTAACTATATTTTCACTGCTTGATTCCCAAGTGTCAGGCTTATGAAGTCGGCCGATGATGGAATTCGTAAAGAGGGGATAGGAAAATGGTTTCGGCAACCTTAACATAAGGTTCCTCACAACCAAGGGAGTGAAGGGACGGAGTGACTTTTGGACGTCGACGACTTTAATAAATAAAAACTAAATATAGAAGCAAAATTCAATGACACGGGGAGTTAAGAAATAGGAACTTGGATATTTGGTTATGGAGTAGGAACCAGGTAGGTAATAGGTGGTAACATCAAGTGAAGTTACTTGTATTTGGGTTGGTCGATCAATCCACACAACTTCTTCGTGGAAATTTAAAAAATTTCAAATCATCAATCATAAATTTGAAAATTGATGAATTTAACTTCTGATAAATCTTCATGGCAGGAACACATCAGGCACTCAGATTCATTGCAACCTGCAATAAAATACAGAGAATAAGAAAATATCACACTTTAGGCTACAAATGAATTGAAACTTAGTTGTTATCCTGTAAGAGATCTAAATTAATTAATACAATGAGTACCGCTTATTGGTGATCATCAAGTCCACGCGTCGACCACACGGTGTGACTGACTCAACGTGGAAGGCAAAACTAAAGAGCAGTAAAGAAGGCATTAAAATAAAATACACGGTGTTTATATGTAAATAAAGAACTAAAATTACTTTTACAGTAAGTCACCGCAAGTTAATTTAATCCGCCATGATGTTGATCGTCGAATACTTCTTCACCAAGTATCTGGCACGATACGTCGTACAGCATCCCCAAGAACAATGACTGAACGATACGACAAAGAGTGACTGCGAGAGCCAGAGCGATCCAAATCCAATCCATCGACATGTCTGGCGTGACACATCAAATCTTTCTGGAACGAGAACATGATATAATTAAAAATTGACAATTAAGAGGTTTTGACTAACGTCAATGATTTTTTTAGACAAGTAAGGATAATTTACTTGTTACAGCAATAATACCTAATCCGCATCAGCAGAATTCTCATAAAATTGACAGTCATTCATTTTCAACAGCGACTCGATTGGAATCGGGAAGATGTATGTCTAATCGGAATGTGTGCGGGTTAACCAAAGTGGAGAAACAACTTTAATAGATTAATGATGAAATAGATTAATGTAAGAAAAATAAACTGAGAACTTTATTTCTTAACACTAAAATTTAAGAAGTTTAACATATGATACATATGTGACTTACTCCAGTGAGGTCCAGCACGACCAAAACTGTGCTGTTATGTTGGCTGGCCCAGGCCTCAAATCTGCTGCACAGAGGAAAAGGTTACATTATAGTGCAAACAAACTGCCATGCATTGACAAGGGGATACATAATGCTAGCAGGAAGTAACAATTCACAATCATTGGAAAATTGGAACAAAGTAAACTTCTATTTAAGCTTCCATAGTCATCCCATTTTTATTGAGTTTTTACCTGCCAAACAGCATGGAGTGGCTACTTGAAATGCTTGCTCATGCTCATGCTTCATGCTTGCTTACTTGAAATTTGTAAACGAAAACTAAAGCAGACGAAGCTTTTCGTCTATTAGCAATACTTAGGATATCGATTAAAATTGATTAAAAATTGATTTCCATACTTCTTAGTTGGTGAACTAACCGCTAGAGGCGCCCTGTCCCAGACCAAGATTCCGAAAACCTTAATTTTAAATTTTAAAATGCAATTAAAAGATTAAAATGAATTGAAATATATTTTAAACTAATTGAAAAATGTGCGTTATTTCTTGAAGTATAATTACAATCAATACGAAAAGTTAAAAAGAATTTACGTAATTAGAAATCTGATAAAAACAGAGGAAATGGACGGATACAAATTCGGATTACCCTGGCAAGTCTATATAGGCAACCCCTAACGGCATTAGACTACATAGCAGTTTTCAATTGCAAACACCCAATTTACCCGTGGTGAAAATGATCGACATTTTGGCAGCCACTATATTGGCTTTTCTTTTTGCTTATGTCTGCTGGGACATAGGCAGGGATGGTATCTTCATGGATTTATTCAGTCGAAAGACCGATACACAAACTCGGCTTTCGGCTGTTAACCAGATTAAGATTGAACCTGACGTTTCTTGCGCAACCAAACTTGCAATGGACAAAGGTGTTTCGACTCCCAGCGGAGATGACTTGAACCAACAAAGTGGTCTTCCTTTGATGGCGAAAGACGATGATCAAAACCTGACTGTATTGGAAAAAGAACGCTTGGAGAATGAGTTGAGTCTAGTTCAATCCAAACTGACAGACTCCTCATCAAAGTTGGAAATATTTCAGAACGTACACGACGAGTTGGCAACTACCAAAATCGAACTGGAAGAAAAGAAAAGTCTTATTACTGACATTACAGAGAAAAATCTTCGCTTGACAAATGATGACTCGCAGTTAAGGCGAAAAATTGAAGACCGGGATAGAATTATCGAATCCAGTGCGATTGAGAAAAACCTGACTGTGTTGGAAAACGAACGTTTGAAGAATGAGTTGAGTCTGCTTCAATCACAACTGACAGACTCCTCATCAAAGCTGCAAATGTTTCAGAACGTACACGACGAATTGGCAACTACCAAAAGCGAACTGGATTATAACAAACGTGTAATAACTGAAATCAGCGAGTTAAATCTCCGCTTGACATATGACGAATTGGAAAAAGAACGCTTGGCGAATGAGTTGAGTCAAGTTCAATCTCAACTGACAGACTCCCATTCCAAGGTGCGACAATTCCACATCGAGTTGAAAACTACCAAAAGCAAACTGGAAGAAAAGAAACGTGTCATTACTGACATTAAAAAGAGAAATCTCCGCTTGAAAAATCAGGGTTCGCGTCTGAGGCGAGAAATAGAAGTCAGGAATAGACTGATCGCATTCAGTCAGGCGGAAGTGGAAAAACTACGAGTATCCCTTAACAACCATACCGACATAATCGAACAACTACTGGTTCCGAGGAATGACGAGGAAGTCGACCTTAAAGTCGAAAAACCCAATGAGATCCCGGTGGCGATAGAACACGTTGAAACGATCCAAAACAACCCGGAGAGTCTCAAGTTTCAAACGCTGGAAGCTATTTTCACCATCGAGAGTTTATCCAACGAAATTGCGGTCGAGAATCAGGAAGACATTCCGGTTGAAGAACATCCATCCAACCAACAACTTGGAATGGACGAGACAAAACCAGTGTGTCTGTCGGAGAGTTTGTCCGAGACCATTGTCGACACCGGAAATGTGACTAATAAAGATCCGGTGGGTGAAACCGAACTACTTGAAATTGCGGAAGAGACGATTATACCTGAGGAGAGTGAAAAAGTTGCAGAGAGTGGACAAGTTGAGGACAGTGAACAAGTTGAGGAACAGCCGTCAAAGGCTCAATCCAAGAGCACTGATAATCAATTCCGTCATAAGGCTGGAGATCCACAGGTACAGCCCCCAAATCCCGAAAAATCTGATTTGATGAAGAAGATTGACAATCAGCCCCACCAAGTACCAAATCCCGAAAAATCTCAACTTCTACAGAATCGGGCAATAGATGGGAAACCGAAAACAGAACCAGAGCCGCTACCTGATTGCAAGGAAGGAAATCAGACAACCGGGAAATTCAAAATCAGAGTTCTGAGGGGAGTAAACTTTCCGGAAGCCAAGGCTTCTGACAAATATTACGTTTCAGTTTCCATCATGTGGGTCGAGGATGGGCGCGGCATGACCCGCGTCCAGGACAAGAAAATCAACAAATCCAAAACGATCCTCGGCATCCAGCCGGAGTGGAACAAAGAATTTACCATCGAGACTCCAGATCCGGAATGGTGTCTAATGACAATTAAACTGAAAAAGTCATCGAAATTGGGTTGGGAGACGTCAACGGTTGGATCCGTCGTAGTTTACGCGTCCGCATTGAAAGTCAATCAAGTCAATAGGCTGCAACTATACAAAGCCAGTCGCAATCCAGAGGGCAGTTGTCTTGAGCTAGAGATAAAATACCTGCCGGAGGTCATTCCACGTTCAGACATCATTTCTGAGCCCAAGGACACTCCGGCTGAAGTACCCCCGTCTAACAACAAGAAGAATGACAATCAACCCCGTCAAGTACCAAAAGACCCACACGCATTGCCACCAAAACCCGAAAAATCCCAACTTCCACTGAATCGGGCGATGGATGAGAAACCGAAAGCACCAGCAGAGTCGCTACCTGATTGCAAAGAAGGAAATCAGACACCCAATGATTTCAAAATCAGAGTTCAGAGGGGAGTAAATCTGCCGGAAGCCAAGGATTCTGACAACTATTACGTTTCCATGCGGGTCCAGGAAGGGCGCGACACGATCCGCAAACAGGACAAGAAAGTCGGCAAATCCAAAACGATCCGCGGCAGCCAGCCGGAGTGGAACAAAGATTTTACCATCAAGACTAAAAATCCGGAAGAGTGTCAAATAACCATCAAAGTAAAAAAGTCGTCGAAATTCTGTTTGAAAAAGTCCACGGTCGGCTTCGTTAAACTTGACGTGTCCAGCTTGAACGACGGCCACAATAAGCTGCAGCTGTACGACAAGTCTAACAATCCAGTGGGCACAGCTTGTCTTGAAGTGGAAATTACCAGTTCGGCCAAAGTCTAAAAGCAGTAGCTCACAAGGAAGGAGGTTGGATATCAGGAGAAGAGGAGGCCTGGCTAAAGTGTAAAGGAAGTTGAGATCAAGAGTGAAAATGAACTGAGAGAAAAGAGTGTTGAGGATCCGAGAGATGACGCGATGGCTAGGAAGGTGGAAACCGGAAGTAGTCAGGACAGGACCGGAAGAGAAAATTAAACCGAGTATTCTTTCTTTCTTTTTCTTCCCCTTAATTCTTTATCTTCATCTTTTTTTTCTTCTTCTTTTTATCTTTTTCGTCATCTTCTTCCTTCACAATTGGGTCGGATATTGGAAGTTTCATCCGACCAAACTTTAATTCGACACCGATTCGATGTACCTTCGGCATAAGGCAACTGCATTTCGACTGGTGCGTGAATACGTCGACACAGTGTAGCCAAAGTACTTGGACAATTAGTTTTTAAGATTAGGTTAAGTTAGTTAAGGTAATTTTAAGTTAGGTTAGGTCGAAGTATTTACTCGCTACATCTGTTGTCGAAATATTTTCAGACCATTGTGGAAATGCAGTTGCTTTGCTTGTTGAAGGTGCGTCGAATTGTTGTCGAATTATTAAGTTTGGTTGGGTGAACGTGTCAGTATTCCAACCCAATTTCTTTTCTATTTTTCACCTTCTTTCTCTTTTCTAGCTTTGAAACTTGCAAAATTTAACCAATTTTAACCTCCCACTCTCCATTACCTCTTCTCCTTTCCTTTAAACCTCCACCCCGAATTTAGAAAACTCCACAAAGTCCATCCAAATTCCTTTGACTCGCTCCTATTGTTTACCGAGACCTAGCTGACAATGTGCTTCAAATTTCAAATAAAAATATGAAAACAAACAAAAAAAAACTTCACCGATACTTTGAATAACAATTCAGAATTCAAAATAAACATATAACAAAGCAAACAAATTACTTTTGGTTTTCCTTGTTAGGGACATAACATCTCATGTTCATCAGCGTAAGAAAAAAAGGTAGCTGTCAAGCCGACTGTTTAGCCCAGCACGGTGAGCGTTATTGTAAGTCACACGGTTTTGAGCTGTCAAATTGTTGAGTCGTGCGAGCGATAAGATTAGATAACAAAGTTGACTCATCAGTCACTCGAATTATTTTCCCAAATTAAAATGGTAGCAGTTGCGAGAATGAAGTCGATTAGGCCTCATGTCCCATTAGCTTTTTTAAAAACATGAATGATTCGGATGAATAAATAAGGTGAACTCTGGTGGAATAAACGAAGCATTACTATAACCCGCACACAAATTCTTTCGTTTTTTCGACAGTGCCGCTGAATGAATGATTGAAACTCACAAAATCTTGGACCCCAGAAATAGTAACAAGTTTTGTCTGCAGTTTGGCAATAAGAAAAGCACAAGTCTAAATCAAATGCGAATGATTCATCAAGTCAACAAGCCTAAAAATAAACACGATGCCCAATCACAAACTTAAAAGAAAAATAGCATCATCTGCATATCAGCTGGGCTTCAGTCATCGATCGATTCGACCACCGCCAACGAATTCCAAACTCAGCTGCGCCATATTCTATAGCGGCAAAAGAATTGAAATGATTTCATACCTTGCATTAATTGGATATCAGCGATCGTCATCGAAACAGCCGGATACGCTGGGTTGGGTGCTGATCAAACTCGCCTGTAGTTGTGTAGTTCCACTTGCGTCCATTCCGGGCTGGCCTTGATTTTCTGCATTCCATTGGGTGTCCTCGTGAATTAGGCCAACATCGACATCCGCAACTCGATTGACATAGGTAGTTTTTCCAATGCCATTGCATTGGAATTGGATGTTTTCACCTAAACAAAAAAATGGAAATGGGTTATACGAAAAATATTCACAGAATAACAACAACAAATCAGGACAAGTTGAAAACGGGACACTAAGGTAAACTGTTATTGTTAATAAATGTGTCAATTCAAGGTTAAAATTATGTAATACACTGCATTGATGCAGGCAATGCAACAATAAAATATCTAGCAGGTCATGCAGGAATAATAGTATCCAAAAACATTACCTAAGCGGTGATGTTGAGATAATGCTGAGATATTTGGTGACGGCAGGTGAGACAGACAGACTGATGACCAAATCAGCACTTCATGTTTTTACGATGGCTGGCTCTTGCCTCAAATCTGCACAAAAGAAAAAGGTTACATTGTGCAAACAAAATACCATACATCGACAGGAGGCTTACATGTGCTAGACAGGATAGCATTTCACAAACTTAGAACAGGTTCAACTTAACTATTTAAGCTCCCATATAATCATCGCATTTCCATGGCATTTCTATTCTTAGTTTTATTTACCCGTTAAAAAGCATCGAGTGGAGAATATGGAGAGGTAGTACCACAGATCAGACGCATCACACGAGAGACGATCACATTTTCTAATTTGATTTGTTCTTGTTTTTTTTTCCATTATTATTTCGTGCAGCCACGCACGTTTACAAAAGAGTTATCGTTCCGTTTTCTGTACACAAACATTTCTCATGTTATGAGTTCCACGAGATGATGATCAATAAAACGAAGACCATCATTCAATGTCATGGCTGAATCAGCTGTTAACACTCAACGGAGCCATCTGACGGACAAATTATCAACGCTTTACATGATTTCAATCAGCGCTGATTTCAATTGATTTTAGAAAACCTTAACAAGTTCTCTTATTGGTTCAACTAACGATACGCAACTGAGTTATAAATTTAAACTCGTGGTAGATTGAACTGGACAATTCAAAGAACCGATAAGAAATTTTTCGCAAAAAAGAATACAAAGGCTAAAAAGAATTAACAATCACCAATAATTATATACTCCAAACCTGTCTTATCTAAAGTTCAAGGCTACAAATCCAAATCCATAGCATGAAAAAACAAACAAATGAAAACATTAATAGCTGACGTCCCACTAGATTTGATTATCTCCCTACGTTTACCTTGAAATCTCCAATATTCTTACATAATTACATGAACCTTGGAATACTTTTCTACCACAGATTAACAAACCTTGAGATTGTCCCCCTTTTTTTAACAGGTTGATGGCCTTCATATTTCATTTAAAAGGCTGGCCATCCAACGTTCCATCGTCAGTCTACTCTCCGTAGTTGGTCGAGAGAGTAACACAGAAATTCTCTTGGCCAACTATGGACTGTAGGCTGGACCTTGTTCTTTTACATTTTGTCCTGTAGTTGATCAAATGCAATGTGCAATTTACGGTGGCATTTGATCAACTACTGCTGGGATGTAAAACAATTAAAAAATTTGTTTAAGTTTTCACTGAAGCTAAACAAATGGTACAAACTCGGTCTTTCTTTGATTGAGATGAGGACAGAACAAATGAGTATTACATGGCAGAATGGTAGCATTAAAAAATCAAGTTTAGTTCCGTTAACAAAGGAACTGAAACCACCCGTGAACGTCAATTGACGATATCTAAATCAGGAATGAAACAATTCTGTACAGCGGTCGCTGAGACCGAATAACTCGAGCACAAAAGCAGGACAGTGGTAGATACCACATAAACTTTCAACAAAAGTCGCGGGGTACAAAAACGAGGAATTGATTTTCTAACATCTTTTTCTAATCATATGACTCGAGATCTAACTCGTTCTGTAAATAAAGAACGGCGCTCGAGGCAAAGTGAGCGATTAGTCATAGTAGGCTTCCTGGTTAGACTCAGGATCCTCCTCAAATAACGCGGTTTACAACGCACACCTTATCTAGGAATAGTAGAATACAGAGATGTGTGTAAGAAATAAAGTATTGTTGGTTGGTTAAGCCAAATTGAGTGGTTTAATAGGGACAGGGACAAGGGGGATTTAAATTCAAATCAACATGTTGATGGTGTTTGAAGAGCACCAATCGAGAAAAAATTGAGACGTACAGCTGATACAGCTAGCATGGCAAATAGACGACATTTCGACAAAATGTTGCAGCATAGCAAGAGATGACATTTTGGTAAAATGTACAGCAGTTACGGTCCGAAAGGAAATTATAGGCTAGATTACTTGTAAATTCACGCATCAAAAATTACATTCAGTAACCTTAAGGAATTCAAACCTTTGCAAATTATATGATGGAAAAATTATCCAAGTACACCGTAGTGAGTGGCAGCAACTCACTACGGGGCAGGGGAAATAAGAAACAAAACTGAACAAGCAATCAGCCTATTTTGAATGTGATGGCTGGTTTAATACCGTGGTTTACCTCAACTTCTGACATCAGAAATTTTTGAAACTCAACGAGTCCATGTTTGAAAACAAAGGACATCAAACGGCAATTGATTCTATTACAATACGGCTCTCGTAGTCAACCACCGACCAAAATCATTAATTGTTCGGCGTTCAAGGTCCTCTAAAAAAGTTTAATTTGAAAATGAAAACTTGCACATGCTTCGACGCAAAGGGGAGAACTGAAATCAGCGGGTTTTTAATTTTTGATTGGAATAACGAAAACCAAAATTTGGCCAAAATCGAGAATTTTCCTAAACTATTTTGGACGATTTTCCAATACTGTCTATTGACAACCAAATTAAATTAGGATCACGAATATCTGGTTCTTTTTGTCGTCAGATGATTATTTACAGAACTATTAACTAAAATTTAGAAACCGGAAGTAGACAAAAAAGCAATTGACGAAAATTGCTAATCGTCAGTTATCTACCAAAAATTACCACACAGTAACTGCCGATAAATGTTTTCTGGGATTTGGAAAATAACTGAAACTGACTATTAAACAGTTGAAAATGATCAAACTCCATGGTAAAGGCGTTAGAAAAAAGAAACATTGAAGTCAGACACTTCGCTTTCGACTCGCAAGAAGGTCCTGATTTACCAACTCGGACACAAGAGTTTAAAGCAGTTTAAAGCTGTTAGATAATCTACGGGAATTAGTCAATTTTCGGGTACCTTTGCATAATTCTTTGGTGAGTGACTACAGGTGTGTCACAGCGGACGGAAGCGATCACAGAAGTTGTCTAAGTAGTCAGTGAAGCAAGACGAGTTGAGTAGCAGCTCAAGAAGCAGTGAAACTGGATCAGCGTGCTTGGCGAAGATATCGGTGGTGCAGAGAATCAGTCTTCCGTCATGGACAAGGCCAGCATCTGCTCAAGGATCGCCGTGCCAGGACCACAAATTTCTAATAAAGAAAAAAAATGCGTTGTAGATTGACGTCGGCGGCCGACACGCGATCTCAGGGAAATAACTAATAATGCTGTCAAAAAACGAGTTCAAAATTAAAAGCAAGCTTAAACAAAAATAAGGTTTGTGCGTCTTACTTAAAAATGTTGGGAGGATTCAAAATCCTCCGGCAGCTCACAAAAGAATGACTTCTGGCAAGAAAGTATGTATAGATGCATCCGCAAGACCAAATGTTGACTGGAGTTGGAGCGGCGGAGTTAGAAGTCAGCAACACTTCCAGGATTCCACACCCTAAATAGATGTGAAAAGCAATATGTTATGCATTTGTATATGTTAGTTTAATTTAGTATATATCCCTAACCCATGCACTACAGTCCACAGAAACATAATATTTTTAAATTTTAAATATGTGAATAATTGAATACCAGAGATAACAAATATTGAAATACATAGATCCTTATCTACTCTTGGAAATGAAAATATGGTGGGCCAGAGAAGAAGAACGAAAAGAACACTAAGCATTTTTAGTTGTTATATTAGGGACAAGAGAAAACTGTAACTCGGATACTGTTACCCTTTAAATTTCCTATTAATATTTTTCCTAGATGGTGTGGCCACATAAAATAATACTACCAAATGTCTAAGTAAAACCTCCCACTTTATCGAAAAAAAAACAAAATGCTGTTAGGTTGAAGAGATGCCTGAACGCCTAGACCCCTAGACTCTGAAAAGTATCTGTATCTGACTCTACCTTAATATGAATTCAGAAATTTGGAAGAAAAATTGTTTGGAAATAACTGAAATACCTTGGATTTTTGAAGACATCATCAGCTAACAAGCAACTAGATTCCACTAGTTGATTGGAAAACAACTGAAATACTGTCATATTAAACTCTAGGATTCTCTCATGAACACAGATTGTAACAACATAAAGTTTAAAAATAAAAATTGTTCTCTTTGATTACATTAACAAATCTTGTGGCCAATATTCCCCGTTTACTTAATTCACAGCTTGATTCCAAAGTGCCGAAGTGTCAGGCTCACACTCACAGGCTGTAGAAGTCGGCCATGATGGAATTTTAGAGAAGGGGATAGGAAAACGGTTTAAACGGTTTCGGCAACCTTTACATATGGTTCCTCTTAAGAGCACAAGAGTTAATTCAACTAATGGGCAGTTGTCCAGTTAATGACATATATTAATGAATGGGTCATACTGTAATAGTATTACAAATTGAAATTGTAAGGAAGATTACATTTATATAAAGTGACTAGAGATTTCTTTGGAGAGTCAAGACGGTCAAGACAAAATAACACGCAACACGAAATGAAAATTGGTGTGAAAAATCACAGATAACTAATTCGACGAAAATTTTTAGCAATTCAATAAATTATTAAATAAATAAAAATAATTTACCCAAAAAGAATTTCAGTCTCGGGATAGTAGCGATCCGCGACATCGCTGCCTATCCATTTCATCAGGTTCCTTACATTTATTCCAGTTCATATTCATCTCAGGTCCGGTGACTGACTAGCGTAGCTGCTAGCGTATGTGCTACGAGGCTGTACTTCACATCAAAAATTTTGGCTATTTATATTTGTCAACCAATTTTCGAAATGATTTACACCATTGCAAAAAGTTATTTTAGACAATTATTTTGATATACAACACTCAATATTCAAAAGGGACAATTACCGAAAAATGTGTTTTTATACATAATTAAGAAAATTTACCAACGACAAGGAGTCCTATACCAAATTGTTACCTGTGTTTCAATAAAGACATTTTTTGAATCTTCATTATTTTTATTTCGTCATTCCCGGTTCTATTATGAAGCTTCAAACAATTTTCTCTAGATAGATTTGTTCAAACCGCAAGCCGCCTTAATTAAATTCATTCCCCAAATTAGAACATACATAGTTAATTTGTTACAAACAATTGCGATTGATGGCCTCGATAAAGCCAAAAAATTTAAAAGATACTAGAACTTGTTCTTAGCTTTTGGGTCACCAGTGTAATATCTCGAAAGGCATTCCATCTCCTAGTCAATCCCTATCTTATCAAAGTTATCATCATTTCAAATTGGGACACGACCCGTGGACAGGCCGTTCGACGTGATCGCTCCGGGAACGTGATAAGGAAACACAAGTGCGTTTGCATTCATTAGAGATAGTTCTATTGTGCTTTGCTCGAGCTAGCGGCTCTAGCCCCATCTGTATCCTATTATTTACAACCAAGTGCCACACCCTGTTTACTCCCGCAGTTCAGTCAACGTGTTGTTGTGCTCATCATCACATCCGCCAGTGTGGCGATGAGAAATGTACCGGAAATTGTTGGCAACCGCTAGTATCTTGATCGGACTTTTATCCATCAGTGCCCAGGTATGTTCAATTTTGGCTAAATAATTAAAGATGAAGAAACAACCTTTAGAAATCAGCTCAGAAATAAGTACATAATAATTAATGATTACGTGAAAAATCGTTTTGGTAGATTGCAAGTTATGCCGTCACTCGCCAGGTGGTTGATTACGTCTCTTCGGGACTGTGGGGCGGGGCTGTGATGATAGCCGCCGCCACTTTGATTATACTGGACAGGTAAATCATTCAAATCCTTGTAAAGAAAAAAAATTAATTTCTAATGATTAACTTGATTGACTAGACCCGGCAAGGATCTTTGGATACTGATACTTACCTGTCTGTCAATTGCCAGCGGCTTAATCATGTTGGTCATTTACTCATGGAATTTGAATCGATTCTTCAAAGTTTACACGACGTGGGAAATTTGCGAATTTTACGCACCCGGTCTCCTCATCGATCCTGAGTCGTGTAAATAAAACGTTAACATTATTATTCAGCACATAATATTTAAATTAATTAGACAAATGTATCGACAGGTAAAGCCCTAGTGACTCTGCATGGACTGATGATCGCCCTCGGCTCTTTTGCAATCATCGTCAACTCGGCCATCCTCTACTCCACCTGTCGCCGGCCAATCAACAGGTCCAAACCGACTTACTTCTACAAATCGGATCCATTGGCTCCACCTAGAACGCGCAGCACATTAATTTAAAATTTAATTCCTTCCTTTATTAATAAAAAATCACTTCCTGAAATCTCAGACTTGTACATTATCAGAATAAAATTGTAAACGACTAATAATAGTGAACGTACTTAGTCAACCTATAAAAATGTGTCAACTAGAAACAGCTGTTGTGACGCTAATGTCTGGTCGCTCCAACCTTGCGCAACTGTGCATACATCCGTTTAAGTAGTAACCGCATCTGTCGATTGTCCATCGCCAAACATTATTGGGTGTAGCCCTTAATTGAATGAGATAAAATTAGTTTCAGTGGACCGCAGCCAGTCGGCAGTCACCATGTCGGTTCTCAGTGTCGTCATGCAGTGGCTTCGGCTTTTTAGTCTCGCCTTAACCGTTTTCTATCTCTACTTGATCTCAGTTCGCCACAATTTCAACACGGAAACCAACAGCAGCCGACATCAGTTGCTGGCCGATGATTTTCACGGCCGATCTGCCGGAAAATTCGCCGGGGTCGACGAGTACACCCGTCACATGACGTCACAATTCAAGTTGAAGCCCATCGCCGGAGGTGTCCCATTGAAACCGGAATTCGGGCCGGTGTTGAACGACGTCCATTTCAGATACTCAATCAACCCGAGGACAGTCACAGACCGATGTCGTGATGATAGGAGGCTATTAATTGTCGTCATTAGCGCGCCAGGGAATTTTCTTCACCGCAAATTAATCAGACGGACGTGGGTAACTCATTTAAAAGGAATTCAATACGCTTTCTTGATCGGATCGACCGATCAATCCGCCGTCCAGCAAGGCATCCGCAACGAGAGTTCCATTTACGAGGACTTGATCCAAGTCGACATGGTCGACACTTATATGAATTTAACTCTGAAATCCGTCGCTCTACTCCACTGGGCTTCCAAATTCTGTCCGGATGCTCCGTTCATCTTTAAATGCGACGACGATATTTACATAAACACCCGCAATTTGGCCGAGGTCGTCCAGCAGCTTCCGCCCAAAATTCCTAGGGTGTACGGGACTTCCGTGTCCAACTTGAAACCTCTGAGACCTAAAGAATTGGGTTCGTCATCTCAGCCGGCGGATGACAGCGACAAATGGATCATCGATCGGCAATTGTGGCCGTGGTCAACGTACCCGACGTACGTCTCCGGCGGATGTTATCTGATTGACTCGAGCGCTATCGGTCCTCTATTAGCGGCCGCCCAGACCACGCCCTATTTCCCGTTCGAAGACCTCTACATCAACGGATTGTGCGCTAGAAAGGCGGAAGTCCAAGTGCTGGCCTCAGACCTGTATGTAAATATTTCTGTAAAAATTATTTCTAAATTATTTTTGATTATTTCGACATTATTTAAAATTATTTCTAAACTTTTTATTTCTAAATTATTTCTAAGTTATTTCTAAGTTATAAAATTATTTCTTAATTATTCGACTGTTTTCAACAGAATGCTGGGATCAATTACAGACGTATCGGAAGACTTACTGGACGAGGATTTCGGGCTGGTGGCCAATTTCGTGACGTGGCTTACCTCCTCCATAGATGAAATGGCCGCCTCTCACCTGGCCACTGAACTCTACTTCAACAGCAACTTTAAATTGAATAACAATTCGCTATTCAATTGGACTGTGACTTTTAATGGAATAATTTAATCAAATACAAAAAAAAAAAAAACATTCATTGTTGCCAAGCTGGGTAAAAAAGAAAACAAGTACTGAACTTGTTACGATAATATTCAAATAAGCTGCTGACAACGGTTCGTCGAACTTGTTCAATCCAATGCAAATTTCGACGCCATCGCAGCAGTGCAGACGTTGAGTCCCACGGTCAAAATTCCGCAAATGACGAGCAAGGAATCGAGAGCCACTCGACCACCTGAATATGCAAATGATGTTATAGAAAACAAAACAAAAAACACGTTATCAGTTAACTAAGTTCGCGTACACAAATTCACGTTGGATACGCTGATGCTTTGGCAACGGGAGACGGCCGATTGGTATCGGCTGATGCTCCAGGAATACAATCCTACGATAGTGACGCCAACTAATATTCCGTAAATGGCCAGTCCCTGTATAGCTCTGGTATCTCTCAACCTTAAAGACGCCAACACGTTGGGTTCAAAAGGAACAGATGAAAATGACAAAGAGTCGTGTCGTTGATTAATTGGATTACCGATTATTCAAGAGCAGTCCAGCGAATAAGACAAGGAAAACTCCACCCCAGATGCCGGCCGAAACGATGTCAGGTTCTTTGAAGGTGCTGTTGGCTGATCGAAACAAAATCAACTCGCAGATCTGCCAATGTAAAGAAAACAATTGATGAATAATTTGCAGCGAATTGTTAAAAAATAAAAGGGGAAAAACAAGTCAATTAATCACCTGGAAAAAGATGGACAAGGAACCGATAGTCATCACAGACACTGAAATCAATTTGAGAGTTAATGTCATGATGGACCAAACAAAAAAAAGGACAGAACTTTGTGCTGGGCGAAAAATTCAAACTGTAATGACCTCCCCTGGATACAACTGACGACTATATGTATCCGGGTCGCTTCTAAATGCACTTTATCTCCACCGGATATATTTGACCGGCTAAATAGTCTACACACTTGGAAACTGTTTATCTTTTTTTTCCAATGGCCTGTGATGTTTGTTTGGGAATTCCTAACTGCTAGGTGGGCATTGTTCTTTAGCCAAATACTTTTAATACGTTGAAACATTTATCTTGACCACACTTTCAGTACAATAATGATGAAGAGAAACCAGTCCCATTTTACATTTTTGTTTGCGTTGTTTTCAAATGCGACAAAAGTTGACTGACCCAAGAGAAAAGAAAATCAAAACTGGTCGGCAGTATAAATAATTTCAAGGGTATAGGGCCTTACGTGATGCGTCAAGCGGATAAACCTGTTGGTGTCGATATTACTGAATTTATATCTACACAAGCCAAACCCCCCCACCAAAAAAAATCAAGTTATCTGAAACAAGCCATCTTCGATCTGCACACACACACACACACAGCCATGTAGAGTTGACCAGACAAATTTTAGAGTTGACGAATTTTTTTTTCACGCAACCCAACCGCCGTGAATCGCACATAAATACGACCGTCAGTTTCGCATTGGCTTCATTCGTGCTCGCCGAATTCGCCACATCGAGTAGAAATTATTTCATCGTCATGAAGCACTTGGTGAGTTGAAATTCAAAATTCAAATTAAAAGAAATTAAAAGAAAAATTATTTTGACAAATTTTCAGGCAGTTTTGTTGTTGGCATTTGTCATGGGGTGCACAGCGACCGCCCAGCGACCGCGGCCCATGTTTCCCTCCGATACGTATCCCGTTTTCCCAGTGCGAATCACGCGGTCACGGAACCCACCAAACTTTGCTGCTGGTGATCCCAACACAAACATTGCCGGTGCTCACGTTCAATGCGAAAAAGAATTGGAAGGTACAGTTTATAGGGATAATTTCGATTGTAAAAAAATGAAACTATTGATGGAATGAATTCATTTGTCGAACGCAGAGATGAATAAGCGGTTGATTATCACGAATGACGGGATTGAAACGTTGAAAAAGGACATGAAGGCAGAGATTGAGGCACTCAAAACGGAACTGGAAAACTTGAAGAAAATTCCAGGGGGAAATATCGAAGCTGAAGATTTAAAAAAGCAATTGGACGGTAAGCGTTTGATGGAATTTGCTATTAATACATACTTAATATTTACTGAATTCTTTTTTTATTCATGTAGAAACGAAAGTCGCTGTTGACGGTTTAACCACAGAAATGTCTGGTAAATTAAATTGCAAATGTGCATAGTTAATTTTTTTTCATAATTACATTTTTTTTAAAAATTTTCCAGTCAATTCTCAACTTTTGATCGACTCGATGGCCGCCGTTGCTGTTTTGGAAGCTGGGTTGGCAGGTAATTTTACTAATGAAAGAGGAAAAGAATTTACTAAAACTAATATCCTTTCATTTATACTTTGATAAAGAAACCAAGAAAACTGTAAGCAACAACATGGAAGAAACCCATCTCAACTTTGATATAATGAAGCAAAGCTTAAAGCTAAGCTTATCCGGTATAAATTTCAAGTTAACCTCACAAAATATTGCGAGTTACAATTAATTTTGATTTCCTGTTTTGTTTCAGTAAACGAAAACAGTTTAACGGAGGCGGTCCAAAAAGTTGGAGAACTGGAGAATAGGGTTAACGGTAAAATAATTAAATTAAATTAAATTTTGCACGTTTCGGAATTCTAAAAATTAAGAAATAACTATTCAGACATTTGAAAATTCCTAAAGATTTTTCTTAAATTTAATTTTTGAATTTTCCAGGTAATGCTCAATTTGTGACTGAATCGCTGGTCGACATCGACAGGTTTAAAGAGGAATTCGTTGGTAATTTTGCTACAGGGAAAATTAAACGAATTAATAAGAAAAAATTAATTCCCTTTTTTGTTTACTATAATACAGGTATCAGGAATACTGTATACAAACACATGGAAGAAACCCATCTCAACTTGGACATGTTAAAGGAAAGCATAGCCGGTAAAAATTTCGAAACCCTAACACAAAATATCGAAATATACAATTACATTTTTAAAAATCTTACTGCAGCAACCGATAACGTATTAATAGAAACGGTGAATAAGTTGGACAAAATGGATGATTTTGATTTCGAAAGTAACCAATTCAAACCAAAGCTACATTTTAAAAATCGAATCAAAATTTCAATCAAATTTACTTATTACAGATATTCAAAACCAAATTACCGTACATTCTGGCGAAATTAGTCTATTGAAAGACAATATGGCTGAAGCGAAAACCGCCACAACCATTTTGAAGACAGATTTCGAGGGTATAAAGTTGGCTGTTTCCATTTTGAAAAATTAATTCACCTCATTCGCTCATTACGGTTGACAGATGTTAAGCAAAACTTGACGGAAACAATTACGGAAATTGAAGAAATGGAAGAACAACTGACAGGTACAAAACGAATTTTCTTTTAAAGCCTCAAAATCCACTCAACGATAATGATTTCCTATCAGCGAATGAACTTCCTAAATCCATCGGTAAAATGCCGACATCCTGTGCGGATCTCAAACAAATCGGATACTTAAAAAGCGGAGTGTACTCCGTCATGGGCGGAAAAAGCGTCCTGAACGTCTACTGCGATTTCACGGTCGACGAGAAAAGTAAAAATTCGCCACAGCTGAAAGTTATTTGCCGATTGCGTAACGAAAAAACTTGTTGAATTTAATTTCACGCAGGTATGGAGAAGGTGATCGGACACGTCGACGTCAAATCGTCGCCCGTCTACTTCTCGGTGGAGAGAACCAGTTCGTTCAACCGCACCAACATTCCCATTCCTTTCGAGTATTCGCAGACGAACGTGGGCGGAGCCATGGATTTAGCTTCGGGCGTTTTCACGGCACCCGTTTTGGGCGTTTACTCGTTCAACTTCCACGGACAGGCAGAGTTTAATTCCTCAAGTACAAGTGTACCTCACATGGCGGTCGGACTTTTTGTCAACAATGAACGAGTGGCCCTGGCAATGACCGAAGAGGCCAACACCCGCATCTCATCCATCGGTAGAGGTCAGCGCAGTCCGTTGTCCCTGTCGACGACCGTTCAATTGCAAAAAGGCGATCGAGTTTGGTTGAACATGTTCTCCACTTCGGGCACCATTTCTCTCTACGACAATGACAACCGTCACTCGGACTTTTCCGGCTGGCTCATCGAGGAAACAATTTCACAGTAAAAGAAACAAAAATGTGCGCTGCTAATTTGAAATATTTAAATCGGTGGTGGAACTCTGGTGGAAGAAAATAAAATCAAATAATTCTTTGACTGAAAAACTTGTTTTTTGTTCGTGTTAAAAAAAAAAGTTTACCGAAACAGGTACGTGACAAAAACGGGGAGAAACGATCACCTTGAAAAAACTAGTCGGACTAATAACACGCCCACTTGCGAAATCTTAATAAGGAAATCAAACGCAATGAAGTTAATGAACTAACCTTATTTTTGCTGGAAAGAAAAATCCGTTATGTCGGGTAGCTTTGTAACACGAAATAAATCACTCGAACCGGAATGGAGGGAACAACAGCTGATGAGCTTCGATGGTGAAATCCTGTATGAAACACGCCACACTGCGAGCTTTTTTCTTTCATTTTAGATTGAATATCATCAAGCAGATGGTTGGGACACCAACACGACTCGTTCAGTCTGCCATGCAAATAAAAAAAATAATTAGAGCTGCTGTCAATGTGAGAAATCTTTTAAAATTCTACATAACTTACAGTGATCATATTAATCAAGATAGAAGAATGACAAGAGGCTCCTAGTGCGGTTGCCAATTTCTGAACTAAAAACAGCCAGGAACTATTTTCAAATCCACATTTAGGCAACAACTGATTTATTTATACCTCTATCTACTGTTTGAAGGATGTTGCTCGCACCCTGTTGGGAAAGAAATAAATTGCATCATCACTTCTGAAATAATACCATCAACAATAACTGTTTAAAGATGTACTTGAGAAATAAATCTTGTTATGCTTACCATAACATCACTTTCACCCACACTTATTATTGGGCCATAAAGCTGATTTGTGGTAGCTGAAGTTGTGGTTATCAGGAACTCTTTTGTGGAAACAGGGAATGCCCATGATCCATGCCAACCATGCTAGCATATCACATTGTGGTTGAGTTTGGTCCGTAAAAACAAAGAAAATAAAACAAATTAACTCGGAAAACAGAATGACAGACAGAAGCACTGAATCTAATTTGCTCAATCCAGAAATAACTTACCGTTAGGCTGCTAGGGGGCCACAAGGAGCCTCCGCCTGCCTGCAGACTTTGCTACGACCCAGGGTTATACATGGAAATTAAGGGCCTTCCGACACCCTAAAAGTTTTTCTTTTTTAATTATCATTAAGCAAAAACCGTGCAATAAGGACAGGAGATTCAGAAATACAGAAAACAACTAATGAAATTGATGAAATAATGAATGGCTAATACAAACTGTAAAGCAAAATGCATATAGAAAAGCAACTCGAGACCTGGCCTGGAGAGTCAACACAATTTGAATATTCGTATAACAAATCACAGGTAAGAAATTCGACGAAAATGTTTAGTAATCCGATAAATTAATCAATGAAACTAAAAAAAATTAGCTCATTAAAATTTTCAGTCTCGGGATAGTCGCGATCCGTCTCCTGACTTTCTCGCTTTCTCCACTAATCATAGATGATGGATGGGCAAGCCGTGGGCATCACTTGATACATTTAGTGATTGTGCTACGAGTCTGTACTATTAAATGAAAATTTTGCCTATTTATGTTTGTCAAAAATATTTTCGAAATGCTCCACATCTTTACATAAAATGAATTTAGACAATCATTTTCATACACTCCATATTCGAAAGGGACAATTGCGGACAAATTTTACTCAAATTTTCTTTTAGAAAATTTTACCACGACGCCTCCGTCGTGGTAGGATTAGGATAGGAGGAACCGACCGACCAGTATACACCCGTCACTACAAGTTACGATTCAAGTGGGAGCCGATCGCCGGAGGTGTCTCATTGAAACCGGAATTCGGGCCGGTGTTGAACAATGTCCATTTCAGATACTCAATCAACCCGAGGACAGTCACAGACCGATGTCGTGATGATAGGAGCCTGTTGATTGTCGTCATTAGCGCGACAGGAAAATTTCCTTCACCGCAAATTAATCAGACGGACGTGGGTAACTCAATTAAAAGGAATCCAGTGCACCTACCTTATCGATCGATAGGATCGACCGATCAATCCGACGTCCAGCAAGACATCCGCGATTGTTCATCAAGAGCCAAGTGAAAAAAAACAAACTCAATCCCCAGATGCCGATAACGGCAGAATCTTTGAAGGAGCTGTTGGAGTGTTGGCTAATGGAAACAAAATCAATTCGCAGATCTGCCATGCAAAAAACAATTCGCAATTATTTTCAGCGACGCCTAAAAAAGAAAACAATTCGATTAATCACCTGGAAAAAGACAACGAACGAATCACCAGTGTTGTTCCAATCGTTTCTTAAGAATTCACACGTGCCAGGTCCTTCAACTGAATAAATTTCACGTCAAACCGTTTGTAGCGGTCACAATAACAGCAGAATATAGAACCGGTTCATTTTTTGTTTTTTCCAAGTGCGTCACGAGTTGACTGACCCTGAGAAAATAATAATAAAAGAAATCCAAAACTGGTGGTGAGTTCCAAGTATAGAGTTGAACAATATTTTCAAATGTTGTGTCGAGCGGACGAGATTGTTAAGGTGTTGCCGATCGGCATTAATATAGTTGTATACCTACAAGCTAGATTAAAAACACGTTATTTGGGAGCAAAAAAGAAGAGTTGACTAAACAAAACTTTTTGGCACGCAACCCAACCGCCGTGAATCGCATATAAATACGACCGCCAGTTTCGCATTTTCTTCATTCGGCATCGCAGAGTTCGCAATCGAGTAAATTATCTGCTGAATCGTCATGAAGTACACGGTGAGGTGAAACTTTAATTAATTTAAATTTGAAGTATATGTTTTTTGTTTTAAAAAATAAATAAAAAATATTTTGTTTCTTATTTTAAATTTCAGATCCTTTTACTGTTGGCATTTGTGATGGGATGCACCGCCCAGAGACCCATGTATTCCCCCGATAGGTATCCGGTTTTCCCCGTGCGTTTCACGCTGCCACGGTACCCGCACAACTATGGTGCTGGTCGATTCCCCAACACACAGACTGTCGGCGATCAATTTGAATGTGAAAAGGAGTTGCAAAGTACAGTAGGGATTATGTCAATTGAAAAATGAAACTATTAATTGAATTACTTAATTTGTCGAACTCAGAGATGAGCCAGCGGTTGACTGACACGAATGACGCGATTGAAACGTTGAAAAAGGAGCTGAAGGTCGAGAATGAGCAACTCAAAAAAGAATTGGCCGAAATTAAAAAAAATTCTGGGGGAAATGTTTCAGAATTTAAAAAGCAATTGGACGGTAAGGGTTTGATGAAATTTGCTATTATTAATTCATACTTAGTCCATTTTGTTTTTCCATGCAGAAACGACAGTCACTGTTGACACTTCCACCAGTGAAATTTTGAAAAAGGAGCTGAATGCAGAGAATGAGCAAATCCGAAAGGAGTTGGAAGACTTGAAGAAAACTGTAAACGAAAATATGGAAGAAACAAAATTCAAATTTGTCGCAATGGATGAACGATTATTCGGTAGAAATTTCAAGTATTTGGCACAAAATATTTTGAGTTACAATCACATCTTTGATCTTATTACAGCAACCGAAATCAATTTAACTGAGTCGAGTCAAAAACTTGTCTTCATGGAGTTTGGGCTTGCGGGTAAAAATGAAATAATCATTACTTTTGCATGAAATCGAATTCAAATAGTAAGCGAATGATTTGATGGCTACTAAACAAGAATCAGCCAAAACTTGTGCACGTTTTGGACTTTACTAACATTTTGAGAAAATAGATTCGAAAAAATATTTACTTTTGAATTTTCCAGGTCAGTCTCAAGTGCAAGAATCGCTCTCGTTGAGCCTTGACCAATTAAGTAAAGGTAATAATACCCGCTGGTAATTTCACTACTGACAAATGAAAGAAACTAATTCTGTTACATGTTTAGAATATACTACTAAATATGAGGGTATGTTGAACCAAATGGCGGCAGATACCAATCAACTATATTTTGACTTACAGAGTAGATTGTCCGGTAAGAATGTCGTTACATTTCTACACAAAATGTTATGTCCCATTTAAATTTTTAAAACTTATTCATTACAGAAACCGATATGACATTAAAGGAGACCGTGAATAAATTTGAAGAATTTAAGACCAAGTTTGAAGGTAATAACAAATCAAAATTAAATTAAATCCAATAAAGATTTCAATTGAAGCTTTTTTTGCAGAGATTCAAACTGGCAAAAATTCAGGCAAAATTGATTTAGTATCTGGAAAATTGGGGGAAAGAAATTCAGCCATCGAAAATTTGAGGACGGATTTCGAGGGTAAACGAATTTGCTGTTCAAATTTTAAAAATGCATTCGATTCATCCGCTTATTTCGATTGACAGAAACTAAGCAAAACTTGGCGGACACAAATTCAGCCCTTAAACAATTGCAAGAAGATTTCAAAGGTACAAAATCAATTTTCTTTTAAAGCCATAAACCCCACTCAATGTTAATTCTTATTTCCTCACCAGTTAGAGGACTTCCCAAATCCATCGGCAAAATGCCGACATCCTGTGCGGATCTCAAACAAATCGGATACTTAAAAAGCGGAGTGTACTCCGTCATGGGCGGAAAAAATGTCCTTAACGTCTACTGCGATTTCACGGTCGACGACAAAAGTAAATCAGTCACACCTAGTCAGATGCCGATTGCGTAACGAAAACCTTTTGAATTTCTAATTCACGCAGAAATGGAGAAGCTGATCGGACCACCGTCCAATTAAGACAAAAAAAAAGGCGATCATGTACACCACACTTCGGGCACCATTTCTCTCTATGACAACAACTACCATCACTCGGACTTCTTTGGCTGGCTCATCGAGAAAATCATGTCACAGAAAAATGTGTCCCAACATTTGAAATCTTTAATTTAAAAATGGGGCTTGGGAAGCAAATACAAAGAAAAATTTCTTTAAATGAAAACTTTTTCTCAAATAAGAATTTTTTTGTGTGTTTCGATTCATTTTTGACGTTAAATAGTTTTCCAAAATAAGGCATGTGTGATAAACGATCACCTTGAAAAACTTGTCAGACTAACACGACTCACACGCCCACTTTTAGAAGCTCATAACGAAACACAATGGAGTTTGATTTGATTCTAACCTTATTTTTGTTGAGTAGAAAGAAACATCCGTTATGTCGTGAGTTGGATCACTGATTGAATGTTGAAACCAAATGGATTGAGGAACAAATTGAACTGCTGATTTTGCAGATTGAGCTAGAATGCCATGCCACATCCATCTAGCGTTATAAAGAAAACGTGTTTCAAAAGGTTTCTAACAAATACATGAAAACTATCCTTGCTCTAGCTCATCAGCACTCACTTGAAATAGCAAACGATTAAAACAAAAGACAAGAAAATCCAATACTCACACAAGATTCTCCTCCGCCAAAATAATCACCATATCATCCATGACCACAAGTCATTACCCTTAAAAAACTATGAGAGCAGGGATGGTTGCAGTCGTTGGGAGTGACCGCCACCACCACACCAACAGATTCAGTCCATGAATAGCTGTACAGAATTAACCTGAAAGAAGAGCTGCACTTTACCTTTTCCTTTACAAGTAAAAAATAATAATCAAACTGATATCTTAACTGTTCCTTTTTGTGAAAACTGGGAATTGACGAATGTTCATGATCCATAAAGTCAAGACTCAAGAGGAACTGTAAAATAAAAGAAATGTTATCACCTTGTTTATAATCCACCCACTATTGTTGTGCCATAAAGCTAGCTGAAGCATCAGATCAGGAACTTTTCGTTGGAAACTGGGTATGCCCATGGCCATGATCTATGAGCATAACCTGACAAGACAACACACACAATGTCTGGGAATAAATAGATATTGAATATGGAGATGTGTGTAACAATAAGCTAAATGATCAGTCTACAGCAAAGTCGACTTTCGCATTAAATTGTGGTTGAATAAGGTCATTAAAAATTCAAGTGAAACAAATTTTACTCGAAAACAAAATGGCAAATAGAAGCCTGTAGAAGCAGTCTGATCGAATACAAGTCATGCACGTGGAGACTCGACAAAGAAATAGCTGATCACGAGGCCGCCAGGGGCGCTACTGACTTCCTGGTACCTTTTATCAGGCCCAGGTTTTCAGAAATAGAAGGGCCTTCGGCTCACTAGCACCACATATTAAGAAATTATCATTACGCAAAAATCCAAAAAGCGTGCAAAAAGGACAGGGAATTCAGACATTCAAAGATGCGGAATAAGACAACTAATGCAGTTGATAAAATAATGTATGGGTAACTAATAATACGAGTTGTATTGGCAGAATGCATAAAAGAAAGGAGTTCGCGAGCCTTGGAGTCAAGCAAGACAGGAACGACCTACACGAAATGGAAATTCGTGTGAAAAATCACAGACATTCAATTCGACGAAAATAATTAGTAATCTAATAAATTGATTGTAAAAACTAAAAATTAAGCTCTATAAGCAGTTCAGTCTCGGGATAGTCGCGAGCCGTCTTTCGACTTTTCGCTTTCTCCACAATGTTATAGATGTCACACGTCAAGCCGAGTTTCATTTAAGGTATTTAGTGTTTGTGCTACGAGGCTGTACAAATAAGTGAAAATTTAGTCTATTTATAGTTGTCAAAAAAATTTTCGAAATACCAAACTTCTTTACAAGTGTGCATTTAGACAACCATTTTGATATACGACACCCAATATTCAAAAGGGATATTTACGAAAATTTTTTTTGTAATTATCATTTAGAAAAATTTAACCACATAAAAAAAAAATACTTGTAACAGAAATGCTTGTAGGCCTAATCAATGGAATTTAAAACCCTCTTTTATTCGGTCATTCCTCGTTCTATTGTGATATCGTTTCGATAACGTCAATAGTAAATTAAACAGGTATGCTTCATATCCACATCAGCGGTTATGAACTGAACTAGACTTCAAAATTGCTTTATCAATTTATTTCCCGATTCAAAGAAGAAATAATTCAAATACAAAATTCCCAAATAAATAAATTTTCCTCACTAACAAACGCCATTTACAAATTAATTACGACCGGAACCGGTAATGTCCAATCCGACGCAAATGTTGAGGAAAATGTCAATCAGGGCCCGGCTGGGGATGTAACCGCAGACGTAAGACGATGGCGACGGAACGGACGACGCCCAGGCGCCGCCGGAACCGAAAGCTTTTTTCAAAATGCAAGTTCCTCCGTTGAAATCGGCGATGTAAGTAAAGTGGCTGCACCGCAAGTCGACGGCGCAACGGGCGGCGCAATCGAACGGCGTCGCGACGCAGGTGAGCGTGTAAAGATCGTGATCGTTGAAATCGCAGTTGGTGCTGTAGGTGATGGACGGGAGATTGGTTAGTTCAGTTGGCGTTTGGTTGTCGACAGGTGGGCAGGTGTCATCGCAATCGGGACACGGGTGAGGTTTAGTGGTGGGTGGTGTCGTAACGGGAAGTTTAGTGCCTCCTCTGACTTCTTCTTCTTTCAGAAGGGCCTGTCCGACATTTTCAATTGAAGATTATTAGACATTTGAAATTTTAATTAATGCTAAAGTGAAGGTTATTAAGTAAGCCATTACCGTTGGTGAGGCTTCTGCTGAAGTGGCGATGAAAATCATAGCAGTGGCCAACAGACACAGCGAAATCAATTTCTATTTTAGCAATTAAAGAGAATGTTAAAACAATCTTGTAAAATCTGAGTCTTATTGCGAGCCCGAAGGGCGAAGCTAATAATCGCATACGCAGAAAAATAAAAACCATGTCACTTTGTCTGTCTGTCTGTCTGTCTGTATGTATGTAACGCTTCATAGCTCGGGTGTTTCACGACAGATTTTGGACTTTTTGGTCTTAAAATTTAGACAAAAAATATGCGATGCGACCAGAACAAAAATAATTTCATTTGCTTAATTAGTTCTCCCGTAATTAATGAAAAGTTGCTATAAACATTGCATAGCGACTAGTGACATCTGGCGGTTGAACTACAGCTTTTTCACTTTAGGTCGAAATAAATCACCACCAGATGTCCATAGCATCGCCGTTATGACGCAATAATTAATGTCCCAACCATGACGCAATAACCAGATTTCATTTATGTTTTGCAGTTATTTGACTAAAAGATGGTTATTTTTAAATTGAATTATTGAACTTTGTGTGTAAAAATTGGAAAATATGAGTTGAGCAAACTAAACGTAAATAACTTGCAAGGATATTGAACTGTGAAAGAAAAATCCCGTTTTAAGACCAAAACATTTGAAGAAAATTGTGAATCGTAAATAAGTCCGACTTAACAATAGGCCCTGAATTTTTCATTTAAGACAGTTTTCAACTGGCTTACGACTATCCCTTCGCGGCGAGCTGATAAGCTTGCTTTTCTATCTTAACGATAATTAACTAAACTGTTGGCCAAGATTTAAGGTAGGATCGATCCTGACCGTGACAGTGAAACAAATTAGGACTGTTCTGATTATACCTGATTCATTTTGAATTTTCTGAGTTGAGCTAATACGAACAGAATGGTAAAGGTAGTGAATAACTGGTACGAACAACAAAGGACGAGTGATGGATCCATCTCTGCCAGCATCTCTTATTTATATACTTTTACAAAAGATCCAAAAGATCTACTTTTACAAAAGTTCTAATTTTAGAAATTCTAATTTTAGAAAGTTCTAATTTAAAAAAAAATTTCAATTGCAGAAAAATTCTACTTTTACAAACGTTCTAATTAAAGTATGTCTCCTCTTTAAGTGGCAGCAGGAGAAAGAGACGATAATCCTATCATACATGTTGTTGAATTATTTATAGTATATATTAGGTTCAAGGAGAGTAAAATGTTAATCAGCACTCTTAAGATTTTATGAGTTTTGTCTGAGCTTAATGAAAGTACGGCAGACATTCATTGCACAATATTAATAGCTGATTGTAATTATTTATGTAATTGAAATATTGAAATGGAAGAAGAGAGTTTGAATATTTTGCTAGTGGATGCATGGAATAAACTGAAGATTGAAATTAAAATTTCAACAAATAAAGATGTCCAACCAAAATGATTCAAGCACTTAAATGTACATCATGCAACTCCAGTTGTCTAATTGTTCTTTTAAAAATCAATTTGATTAAACATCCGTTTGAATTTTAATTCCTTATGCGGATGATATCGAATGACGGGTTTGATGTGACGTCATTCTGACGTTATCACTTATTATTACTTATTAGCGATTTCACACACAGCTCCCATCTTTTCCCCATGAAGTAAAACAAGCTAACGTGATTTAATTTATCCACCAATCATTTTATTGCCTTATTTCGATAGGGCCCATATCAGACTAAGTATAATTCCAGATGAGAAAAATTTAACTTTAGAAACCGACAGGAAAAACCCACAGAAATAAGTTGCACCAAATATTATCGAATTAATAATAATTAATAATACAAATTTGCCGAGAACGTGATCATGTTGGAACTGCTGGATTATTATTGGTCGTCTTAAATTCGTTCCTCGTTTTTACTTGCCGATGCCCAAATCTACATCCAGGCAGACTCCGATCAGATGAGGGTGGAGGCAGTGGGGTGGTTTAGTCGGGCATTTGGTAGGACAAGTTGGGCAATGGTGAGGAGGGCAAGTGGGTTTGGTTGGACAGGTAATTGGAGGTGGATAGGTGGGGCAGTGGTATAAGGATGATGGTGGTGATTCTAGTGAGGAGTAGTTGGTTTAACACAACCGGGTGGGCAATGAGGGTGGCAATTCCGGCAGTTTACAGGGACGAAGGTGTTTCTATCTTTAGCCATGGCTGCGGAAACAGCCATCGAAAATTTGAGGACGGATTTCGAAGGTAAAAGAATTGCTATTCAAATGTTAAAAATGCATTCGATTCACTCGCTAATTACGGTTGACAGATGTTAAGTAAAACTTGGCGGACACAAATTTGGCACTAAAACAATTAAAAGAAGATTTCAGAGGTACATAACCAATTTTCTTTTAAAGCCATAAACCCACTCAATGTTAATTCTTATTTCCTCATCAGTTAGACGACTTCCCAGATCCATCGGTAAAATGCCAAATGCCGACATCCTGTGCGGATCTCAAACAAATCGGATACTTAAAAAGCGGAGTGTACTCCGTCATGGGCGGAAAAAATGTCCTTAACGTCTACTGCGATTTCACGGTCGACGACAAAAGTAAATCAGTCACACCTAGTCAGTTGCCGATTGCGTAACGAAAACATTTTGAATTTTTATTTCACGCAGAAATGGAGAAGCTGATCGGACCACCGTCCAATTGAGAAAAAAAGGCGATCATGTACACCACACTTCGGGCACCATTTCTCTCTATGACAACAACTACCATCACTCGGACTTCTTTGGCTGGCTCATCGAGGAAATCATGTCACAGAAAAGTGTGTCCGAACATTTGAAATATTTAAATTTAAAATGGGGCTTGGGAAGCAAATACAAAGAAAAATTTCTTTAAATGAAAAATTTTTCTCAAATAAGAATTTTTTTGTGTTTCAATTCATTTTTCCCGTTAAATAGTTTCCAAAAAAAGGCATGTGATAAACGATCACCTTGGAAAACTTGTCAGACTACTAACACGACTAACAGGAGTAACAGCCCACTTTTAAAAGCTAAACAAACACAATGAAGTTTATAAATGATTCTAACCTTATTTTGTTGAGTAGAAAGAAAAATCCGTTATGTCGAAAGACTTGGTAACACGACAGAATTCACTGATTGAAAGTTGAAACCAGATGAATTAAAAAACAAATTGAACAGCTGATTGGGCAGATTGAGAAATCCGGTCATGGCTAAAGCAGTCGACTGAAAATTTAAAAAAAAAATAAATAAATAACTTTCCCTTATTAACGTCATGTGTAGCAAGACTTCTTTATAATATCTCTTACTCTGTTCTTTTGGGCATCAAATGAATACTTACTTAATCAAGTTGACTCGTTTAGAAACCGGAAGTAGACATCACAATTTTAAGAATCTAGCAAGTGAGCTTTGTTGCTGGAACACTTAAACCTAACATCACACAATTTGATTTAACGTTGACTACAGATTAATGTCTCTAGAAATGTGCAAATAAAAAGGCCACTGAACTAATGTTTCTGACAGCAAAAAACAATCTCTGGGCTAGAAGGCCATGCATGTCCATTCAGCGTTATCAAGAAAACATGTTTCAAAATGTTTCAAACAACTACATGAAAATTATCCCTGCTCTAGCTCATCGTCATCGACACTCACTTGAAATAGCAAACAACTTAAAAAAATAGACCAGAAAATTCAGTACTCACACAAGATTCTCCTCACCAAATTCATCATCATCTCGTAGACCCCAAGTCGTCCACCATCACACTGAATAAAAAACTATACAACATGACTCCGGTGGAGAGCAGGGGTAGTAGGAGTCGTTGGGCACATGGTCGTCGAATTATGCTGACCGCGAAGTTGAACCAGGCTCAGTCGGAGCGACGAAAGGACGGCACGCCAGTATATTGGAAGTATTTTTAACTGACTGCTCGTGCAGTCGTCACTGTCCTCTTGTCAGTTTCCACGTTTCCACCAACAGATTCCTCAAGGGAGAATGGACATTACTTAGTTTAGAATTTAGATGTCACTAATTTTAAAAAGAAGATTGTAGTGAACCCAAGCACTGCCAGGCACTGCCTCAAATCAAGCCTGCTAGAAGGAATTGAAAGAGGGAAATTAAAGGTAGAAGCCAGCATGCAGGTTATTAACAAACACAGAACAAATTCAACCGTGTTGCCCTTTACCTTTTCCTTTACAAATTTAAAAATTATAATCAAACCGATATCTTAACTGTTCCTTTCTGTGAAAACTGGGAATTGACGAATGTTCATGATCCATTAAGTCAAGACTCAAGAGGAACTGTCGAATGAAAGAAATATAATCATTTGCGTTAATGTAATTAATACTTCATGTTAAACTTACATATTACAAGTTGCATCCACCCACCATTGTTGGGACATAAAGCTAGCTGAAGGTGGGGTTATCATTATCAGGAACTTTTTGTGGAAACTAAGAATGCCCATGGCCATGTTCCATGAAGATAACCTAATGAGACAACACACACAATGGCTGAGACGTGGGACTCTGAGATTAATAGATATTGAATAAGGAGATGTGTGTAACAATAAGCTATAATGATCAGTCTACAGTTAAGTATTGCTTAAACATCAAATTGTGGTTGAATTTTGTCTGTAGAAACCAGTAAACCAAATTATAACTCGAAAACAATATAACAAAAGGATGGAAAGCATAAACGTGGTCGACGACTCGACACTCGACCAAGAAGTAACTCATTACGAGGCCGCTAGGGGCGCCACAAAGACAGGCCCAGGTTTTCAGAAATATAAGGGCCTTCGACACATTAACACATATTTATAAATTATCGTTACGCAAAAATCCAAAAAGCGTGCAAAAAAGACAGGGAATTCAGACATTCAAAGATGCGGAATAAGACAACTAATGCAGTTGATAAAATAATGAATGGGTAATTAGACTAATACGAGTTGTATTGGCAGAATGCATAAAAGAAAGGAGTTCGCGAGCCTTGGAGTCAAGCAAGACAGGAACGACCTACACGAAATGGAAATTCGTGTGAAAAGTCACAGACATTCAATTCGACGAAAATAATTAGTAATCTGATAAATTGATAGTAAAAACTAAAAATTTAGCTCTATAAGCAGTTCAGTCTCGGGATAGTCGCGAGCCGTCTTTCGATTTTTCACTTTCTCCACAATGTTATAGATGTCACACGGCAAGCCGAGTTTCATTTACGGTATTTAGTGATTGTGCTACGAGGCTGTACTATTAAATGAAAATTTAGTCTATTTATAGTTGTCAAAAATTTTTTTCGAAATACCAAACTCCTTTACAAGTATGCATTTAGACAATCATTTTGATATGCAACACTCAGCATTCGAAAGGAACATTTACGGAATAAATCAATTACATTCAATTATCCCAATTTACTTTCAACAAATCGGATCAATTGGCTCCGACTAGAACGCTCAGCTTATTAATTTAAAATTGAATTCCTTATTGTATAATATCATCACTTTTCTTCAAATAAGAATTGTTTTTTTTTAACCAATTTATTTCCCTATTCAAATAGAAATTACCCCATACAAAATTCCCGAATAGTTAAATGTTTCCCAATTAACAAATGCCATTTATAAATTAATTATGGCTAGAACCGGTAATGCTCAATCCAACGCAAATGTTGAGGAAAATGCCAATCAAGGCCCGTTTGGGGATGTAACCGCAGACGTAATGCGATGGCGACGGAACGACCGACGCCCAGGCGCCACCGGAACCGAAAGCTTTTTTCAAAATGCAAGTTCCTCCTTTGAGATTGGCGATGTAAGTAAAGTGGCTGCACCGCAAGTCGACGGCGCAACGGGCGGCGCAATCGAACGGCGTCGCAACGCAGGTGAGCGTGTAAAGATCGTGATCGCAGAAATCGCAATTGGTGCTGTAGGTGATGGACGGGAGGTTGGGGAATTTGGTCTTCGGCGGTGGTTTGTGATAAGGTGGGCAGGTGTCATGGCAATCGTGACACGGGGGTTCGGTAACGGGATAAGGAGTTGTGATCGGCCCACAATAGGGTGGACAGTCATCGGAGCAAGTGGCGCAACGAGGATCAGTCAGACGCTTGTCGATGTTCCCAGGGATTTCCATTACCGTTGGTGAGGCTTCTGCTGAAGTGGCGATGAAAATCATAGCAGTGGCCAACAGACACAGCGAAAACAATTTCTATTTTAGCAATTAAAGAGAATGTTAAAACAATCTTGTAAAATCTGAGTCTTATAACGATAATTAACTAAACTGTTGGGCCAAGATTTAAGGCAGGATCGATCCTGACCCTGACAGTGAAATAAATTAGGACTGTTGTGATTATACCTGATTCATTTTGAATTTTCTGAGTTGAGCTAATACGAACAAAATGAAAGAAGTAGGATTAACTGGTGAGAACAAACTGAGGACGAGTGATGGATCCACCTCTGCCAGCATCTCTTATTTATACCTGTACAAAAACAGTCGGTTCGGATATGTCCTGATGCAACACAAAATAATTGTCAAACAAAAGGAAGAAGAAATGAGGCTCCTCTTATTCTTCATTATTGCAACAATTTCTTATTTGGTATTTTATTGACAGCTGTTATCAATATAGCAATTTAGCTTTTATTCCAGCTCGGCAATAATTACACACTTTGATGCGTAGTAATAATAATACGTACAATATAATCATTGAAGAAATATAACTGCCGGGCATCACTCCATCCACTTTTGATGATAGCTAATTCCCTGCAGGTTATATTTTGTTGAATTTATCGTATGGGTTCAAGGAGAGTCAAATGAAGCACTCAATGTCAATCAGCACTCTAAGATTTCACGAGTTTAGTCAGCCGGTTAATGAACCGAGTAATGAACGTACGGTGAACATTCATTGCGCAAAAATAGCTGATTGTAATTTATTAATTATTTGGTAATTATTAATTATGGAAGACAACAGTTTGAATAATTTTATTACGGACACATGGGAAAAAATTGAAGGTCACACAGTTTTATATGGCAAATATTTCAACAAATAAAGGTGTCCAACTAAAATGATTTAGCACTTTTAAATGTACTCTATACATCATGTAAGTATGTAACTCTAGTTACCTGTAGGATTGTTCTTTTAACATATTTTTAAAACATCTTGATTTAACATTTTTTTATTTTATTTAATTCATTATGCGGATTGCGGATGATATCGAATGACGGGTTTAATGTGATTGGCCCACAGCTTCCGCCATATCCCCGCCAAAGTAAAACAATATAAACAAACGCGATTGAATTTATCTACCAATTATTTTATTAAATCTTATTTCAATGGAGCCCACATCAAAATAATTATAGAGTTCCAAATGAGAAGAATTGAAATACGACAAACCGAGTATCAGAATGATGTGAATCGACAGGAATTAAAACCCATATAAACCACTTGCACCAAATATTTTAGAAAGACTAATAAAAGTCAATAATGTTATTAATTTGCCAAGATCGTCATCATGTTGAAACTGCCGGATTCCTCCTTTTTTACTTGCCGATGCCGATATCCAAATCGAGGCAGACTCCGATCAGAACGGGGTGAGGATTGAGGCAGGGCTTAGGGGGACAGACTGTGGGGCAAGTTGGTTTGGGAGGACAAGTTGGGCAAGTGGGATTTGTTGGGCAAGTTGGGCAAGTTGGGCAATGGTAAGGAGGGCAAGTGGGTTTGGTTGGACAGGTAATTGGAGGTGGGCAGGTGGGGCAAGTGGGTTTGGGTGGGCAGGTGGGACAAGTGGGTCTAGGTGGGCAGGTTGGGCAGTGATAATGGTGGTGATTGTAATGATGATGAGGAGGTTTAACACAACTGGGAGGGCAATGGGGGTGACAATTCCGGCAGTTGACAGGGGTATTTCTATCGTCGGCCATGGCCGTTGCATCCGCTGCAAAGTCCAACACCGATCCCTGTATTTCAATTAATCATCGTTATATTTATTCCTAAAATCAAGACCCAAATTCAAATTAAAGTTACGTCATTTGATTCTTCTTGGGCCACCACACAGGCGATGCCAACGATCATCAGAGCCAAGATTGACAGTCCCTAAAACCACAAATTATGAATTTCAAATAGTGTTCAAAATGTATTGAATTAAATGTTATACTCTACCTTCATTTTTATAATTTTAACTTGAGGAATTATTAGATAACTTGGAACGTGACTGGAAGAGCAGAGAGCAGAGGACGGATAGATCCAACTCGACTCCGGCGTCTTATTTATACGTCGCAGCTATACAGTTGATGTTGCTGTATAAGCAATAGTTAAATAAATTGCATGATAGCTCTGTATATGTATATAGGATGCAGCAATTGATTGACGAAACAGCTGGAGCGCTCACTAAAAGGAACTTTTGCAACGTTCATTTATTTTATTTCTGTGTATATGTGGTAAGCCGTGAATACATCAATGTCATTTTATCCTATGCAGGGAGTCTGTAGGTAATGACCTTGTTACCTTTTACATCCGGGGGTCCATCGAGTTCATCCTTGTAGAGCAAAAGACTACATGTGGCTATATTCTTTAACATAATTATAAAATTTATATGGTAATTTTGACATCAGATCAATCAATCAATTTGAACATCAGGTGTTGTCTACGTGATTATTCAAACATTTAAATGTCACACGTCCATTCTTATCTGTGCTGTTTGAAAGGTGACATGGAGGACGTCTGCGTAGCCATATCGTTCCGCTGTTTTGTTTGTTTGTCCTTGTAGATATTTATAACAGAATCTTATTGTGTCGAACATTCTGGAATGCACTTAAGAAAACATATATTTAAATGTCCTTATAATGGACGGTTGGTAAAAAAATGAAAAACGATCTTTTAAGAGGTTAACTCATCATCAATTCTTATTAATTTAAAATGAACGACATATTGAAATATAATCAAGAAAAAATCTGTTTAATTTTGAAGGTCATTTAATAGACACAGTACATTTGATATCACAATTACACGAATCTACAAATATTAAAGTTAAATGAATTAAACATGATGAAATATTATTAATCAGATGCGATGGACGAGGCAGTAGCGGCAATGAATCCGTTGACGACGACGGCCAGAATGCCGCAAACGAGCATCAATGAATCGATGGCAGTTCGGTCACCTATAAAATAATCAAATTGAACTTAATGTCATAATTTCTTTTCTCTCCAAATATAATTAAGGGGAGAAATAAGAGACTCACAGATTTTGACTGGTTCGAAGATGTCCGGATACTCTTCGCCAATCGTTACCGTCGAGTTTGGCAACGTCGAGTTGATTGAATCGTACATTTTGCAATCGGCAATCAATGGCTGGTACATGTCGATACTCCACGAATGGATTCCAATCATCGTGGCGCCAATCAAAGCCGCCAACACCGCCATACCCATGACGATTTCACTCTTTTTCAACCTATATGCGCAACCATTTTTTTTTAGATTCTATCTACAGGTTCAAAGGATCTAATCAAAAATATAATTTGATTACATTTTCATGAAGAGGAGAGCAGCGAAGGCCAGTAAATAAATTCCTCCCCAGATGCCAACGGCGACATTATCCGGAGTCCAATTTGAATAAACAGCCAAACCGGAGATCTGTTTAATTAATCAAGTAATGAAATAAGAAAATGATAGCCTACTTAATAGGTATAATTAAATAATTTAAATTAATTACCCCCAATGAGAAAGCCAAAAGACCGGCGAATCCATCAGCAGCTGCCAGAATTTTCTCCATTTTTATCTTATTAAAGATTTACACGTACGGAACTTTGTAGTGACTAGTGAAGTAGTTAACTCAAATGAGTCTGTAGAACAACTGATGAACTACTGTCGTTCTAGATTCCTAATTTATACCGTAACAAGCGATTGCGTAGGCTATACGCTACGCTGTGTACGGTGTATCGGCTGGTGTATGCCTAACCTTTATAGATAATAGAAGTTTGACTGTAACATTTGACGTGACGAACTAAATAAACAGTGATGAATAATGAGGTCTAGGTGACGCGATAAACGTTTCCTATGGGTGTATACAGTATTCCGATAAAATTGTTTGAGTCATGAAAATTTAGGTACCGCACCAACTCATTACCTAATCTTGTGAGCAATTTTTCTCTGGATATTTCTAAACTATATGTACAAATTATTTTTTCCTATTTTTACCTTTTTTTATGAATGAATAATCATTTGATTTTTCATTTTGTAATAATAACTTTTTATAAAACTCCCAACGTTCGCCCACTTTCTTTTCCGATGACTCGGTACATAGTTGTCCTCACCTGATGAGTCATTCATTGGTCGTTTTCTTGTATAGGCTTCTTGATAGACTTAAAATCTTGAATGGAATTTAATTCAGAATTTTTAATTATTCTCTACCCGGTTGGTTTCCATATTCGTTCATCGTCCACTATTGCATAAGCTCAAAACCGCTCAAAACAACTGCACATGCAATTAAAGTTGTGCTGATATCCTGCACTTATTTGCCCAACAGGTTTGCCAATTCAATTATCTGGTGTAGCAAATTTTACCAGGCTTCTTCTGAGTGCGACACATTGAAAAAGGCGAGTTGATTTATGTGAGAACATCAAATTTATTTTGATTTCGGTTGGAATAAATACAATTTCAGAATTTTAAATTATTTTTAAATATCGCGCTTTTTTATCGAAATGCTCAGAACGGAACAGATTGATGTTTTTAAATTCCGCCAATAGTCCCAGGCAATTGGTACGGGTTATGAATAAAAGCGGATGCTCTGAGGCCAATGATTCCGTTGACGATTACGATGAGAATCCCACAGACGATCATCAAAGAATCGATGACAATTCGGCTGTTGTTCGGACCTAATAAATTAGAAACAATAATCGTAAAAAAATTCCATGAAAATCTTCTATTAAGACTTACATATGTAAACAAAGTCGAAAAATGAGTGACAGCCAATGAATTCGTGGTAGGAATGGATGCTCCAGGAGTAGAGCCCGATCATCATGACACCAATCAGTGAAACGATCATTACGGCAATCCTGATAGTTCCGCTGGAATTCAGCCTTATTAAAAACAAGATTATACATTTTTTTAGATTGCCAATTTTAAATTTTAAAATGAAACTTACGATTTATTGATGAGAGAAAGAGCAAAGATGACAAGTAAAATTCCACCCCAGATTCCGGTTGCCACTTTATCCTGAACCGAAAGGAAGAGCACCATAGCCGAAACCTAAATAAAGAAATATGTTTACGTTATATTCATTTAAATTAAACTCACAATTAAATCAATAAATACCTGCAAACTGAAGGCCAAAAGACCTAGGAACACATTTGATATCGCCAGAGCTTTTTCCATGACGAGTTGAATAACAACGACGGACAATGAATGGATAACGACCAGAAACTGCAAAGCTTGTTATGTCAAATCTTTTTATTAAGGTCATTTCAGTCCAGTACACAAGGCTCATTTCTGTGCCAAGTAGTTTGTTATCATGACACCGTTGAAGAGAACAAATTTTTGTCTAAAAACGGGCGATTGCAACTGCGACTGCATCACCGGATATCCCGAGCAATAAATGAGACTCCGACCTCCTACTGATATGATACTAAATGGCGAAATCGTTCAGGTATTCTGAGCAATATCACAGACCAAAAATATTTTCCTGATAAAATAAATTATAAATGTTTTTTATCGGCTCGCACATACTGTCGCGTTTCCGGTGCATCTGCAATAATGTTTAATTAAATTTCAATTTTTTACGCAAGTTTCAATTCTGACTAACTGTGCTACACAATCTGTATTTAAAAAAGTTATCTAGAATTGTTTTGTGTCAATCAAGAAAAACACCTTTGAGTTTTTGACGAATCAATGCGCCATCTATTTGTTCAACTAATTCAATTCTTTCTAACTGTCTGTTTTAGTGTTTTCTCTACTATCTGTGTCATCTTTAGAAAATCATCTAGAATTTTACTGCTGTCAATGAAGAAAAACATTTACCGTTTCATGACCATTGCGCCATCTATAATAATATAGATGCGTCACCTTCCGCCGTACGTCGCCCTGGGCAACGCATGTTTACGTTATCACCCAAAACCTTGAATTAAGATAATTTTTGACGTATCTTCGACGTCATCAAAATGGCAGCTGCAGTTTGTACTTCATCACCAGAGGAAATCGAGAGTTTTGTTACATGTAGCATTTGCCTGTGTGAATTTGATGAAGAAATCAGGAAACCGAAATTCCTACCATGCGCCCACACACTTTGTCTCAAATGTTTAACGGTAAATCTTATTATCATTTTACACTCATGTACAGAGTTACTCATCTCAACTTTGTATTTTATCACAGGGAATACACAAAAACTTTGTCATTAGTTGCCCACTCTGTCGTAAAGAGTTTTCGTACCAGGATGACGTCTCCAGCCTTCCAAACAATTCTTACGCTCTGCACATGCTCAAACTGACAGCAACTAAAGGCACAGATGAAGTTACAGTCAAACCTAATTCTCAAGAGTAAGTTGATAATGGAATTTTTTAAAAAATAAGTGAAGTTTTAAAAATATCATCATTAATCAGGAAACCAGCAGCATGGTGCCTTACCTGCCGAAAAGTGGCTAATAAGCCCAAATGCTCAACTCACTCTGCTGTGGAAGTTTCAGCCAACACGATCAAGAATTTTGAATCTTTCATGAAACTGAAAGAAGATCTCAAGAACTTGATGGCTGAAGGTGAAACCAAATTGTCGTTGGCTATCGAAAAGAGGAAAGAAGTTCAAGCTCATTTACACCAAGTATCTCAATGCCTGAAACTGGTCTTGCACGAAGTCAACCAGCAAGAAGAGCAAAACAACACCCTCCTCTGCGAGATGATTTCCCAGTTGGAGCCGTCCAACAAAGTCTCTGATGAAAAGCCCATCTCCCCCGCCAGCATTGAAGTAAAAGAAGAAGATCCTCATTTGTCCCAATTGGTATCCCTCATTAACGAATCCAAACCAGAGAAGAGGAAGAGTCTGGAAGTCCTCAAGGAGAAAATGAAGAAATCACTCCAATTATGCGAGAGTAAATTAGCCGATGCTGTCGCTTTGGCCAAAGCTGTTCAATACCAGAAGAAGTGTAAAATTTCTGTCCGTCTTGCTGACTCGAAGAAACAGCCCATTCCTACCTGGGGATTGCTGGAAAGCGGATTCGACACGTACTGGCCCTACGACAACAGCCTGACCCCGACCAAACGCGATTTCCTGCTTCTCTCTCACATCGTCTTTTCCATTCAGAAGAGGGGCATGAAGATCAGATCTAAGAAATGAAGAGCAACCGTGTTCCTGATTCAGTTGAATGCTGACTTAAGCTGTATTGGCTTGTTATCCTTATGAAATCTTTTAATTTTAATATTCTTGGCGCAGAGACTGACGAGCTGAAAATATTTCGCGAAAAATTTGAGAACAAATTTTGTAATAATATTTTTTCATTGGGTTACATGTTATTTTTATCGTATGAGAATGTTTTTAAACTGCAGCGTTCATGAATGATGATCTGGTGGTTATTTCAAAATCCGATGTGATGTTTGACTCGCGGCCTCGTAATTTTCGTTTCATTTCATAACAAATTAAGTGTGCTGTTCCCAAGACATAAATACACCCGCAAACAAACTGGCTAAACAGTAGTAAAAAGAAACAAAAAAAATTACCCGAAGGGTTACTGGTCAAAGTTTCGTTTGCAGTATGGTTTACATGGGCACCCTCAGTTATCGTAACACTACATAGATGGATGCACTAGTTTTTGGCAATTATTGATTGTAATCAACAATTTTATTGAATTTCAATGGCAGTAATCGGTAGCTTACAATTTTTTACATCTATTCTGAAAATTTGGCTGCAATCGATTCAGGCATATGAACAAACGGAGTTCTTGTTACTTTTTGACAGAATTTCAATAGCTGTTACAGCAGACGATAATACAGAGACATGTTAGACTTTTGTGACAGGGATATAAACGTAATTATCGATTGAATTGAAATCGATTGAAGATAGTCACTGGTTAACAAGACAAATTATAAGGCATCCAAGGCATGGATAATTTAATTATTGTAATTAATAACACTTTTAGTTCTGGAACTCCTTTAGGACAGCAGTGTCTCTACAGAATATGACGAGAACGCCGCAAATTCGAAGAATAAGCGTGCCATCGTTCAATATTGTTGGACCGTCTTAAGCCAGTATATCGAATAGTGAAGCATACAGCAGAATACCAACAGTTCTGATGGAAGAAAGTCAAAGGTTAACAAGACACATAAGCTGAATAATTTATTAATTGGAATGATTTTTTTAAATTATCAACATTTTTAGTTCTGGAACTCCTGTAGAAAACAGCAGCGTCTCATTGAATATGATAACCAGAATGCCCCAAGATCAAAGAAAAAGCGTAGAGTACCGCCGTTGATTATTGGACAATCTCAATAGCCTGTCTTATTTTTCTTTTCAAAATTATCATCCTGTTGGAGTAATATTGTAAGATAGAATAAGAATAGAAGACACTGTATGCTATCATCAAACGCAATCTCCAGTGAAAGAAGTGCTGATAGTTAGTTACTTACATTTAATTTTAACAATATCCGGTGTGACGTGGGGTGGCGGGGCGAAGCCTCCGCCACACCAAAGTCACGCCTTACCCTTACGCGGCGCCATATAAGATTAGGTTTTTTGGAATTGAATTTGTATTTAATGTTTGGATAGAAACATGTGAAAATATGCTTTTCATCTCTTTCCCGATTTCTGCATATTACAGTCTTCCGGAAACTAAGGAAATAATTTATTTTTAAATATTGTTTTATTACTCTTAATAATACCTTTACAACAGAATATTATTATTATTCTATAACTATTCTATAGCTCTGTCTTTATAAAACTATACCAATACTACTATACCAGCTAGTATACCCTTATCATTCCCTTCGGGTACCTTGCGGCGTACGTACGCTGCCTACAGTCAGGGCCGCAGAGAGCTATTTTAGCGCCCGGGGCAGGCGTCGTCCGGCGCCCTGCCACTTTCGAGTAATACAGTTCTAAAAAAAGTTGGACGAAATTTGACGATGAACCAAATAGGCTTTCATTTATTTTAGTTTGCAGTTTTCTGGGTTATTACATTTCAAGATAGCACAGTAGTCTAGTTTAACTAGTCACTTCACCCGTGCAGTATTTAGTATTAGTAAAGCACGTAAAATCCAATATTCTATCCGCATAGATCGTTAATCAGTTAATAAGTTACATGGTGTAGTGGTTAGCGAGCTGAGCTGACAAGTCAAAAGTTCAAGGTTCGATCCTGGCCCTGGTCGGAACTTTTATTTGTCTTCTATACAACCCTGAACGTTTCGTATTGCGATACGATACAAATTTTTCGGGTTTGGGAACCCCAGATCTGGTTTGGTCAGAATTTAGGGCGTTTAACCCCGAAATAGTTGTTAAGTTTTTTAACAGTGGTTGTACCTGTTTCAGTAAAAAACCCTAAATCTCTTAGCGTACGTTTATTTTTGTTAACTTCATCCGCTATTTTCTTTGCCTTAGCACGATTTTGCGCCCCGGAAAGCTTTTTGTGGCCCATCGAAGCCATGAGGTAACATAACTTATTGAATAAACAGTTCAACACTAGGAAAACAAGCATGGCCTGATGGCCACCTAGTGGGCTAGTTGAGTAGTGAAGTAATTGGAAAATCGTTTTCATATCGCTTACTCGCTTCTCTCACTTTCTCACTTTCGTCCTAAAATTCAATTTAAGTATGAAATAACATAGACGATTTCCTATTTCAAGACACATCATTTACAATCATTTATTTATTTCTTTTATTTTTTAATTTCTGTTTTTTTTTTCGCGCCCCCGCTTTTTGGCGCCCCCCGCTTCTTGGCGCCCAGGGCAGCTTGCCCCTCTAGCCCCCCCCTCTCGGCGGCCCTGCCTACAGTTGTAGCCTTGCCTTATTTATATTTTCTTCATTTGAATAAATTGGAAACGCTGTCTACCGCTAGGTGACTCACTACACCAGCAGTTAGTGCTTAGTGGCGCAAAAAAGTAATCGTCTGCTGCTGTACCGTGGTGTAGGCGAGTCTATGCTTATAACACATTTCATGTGAAATCTTGAATGAATCCAATAAGAAGTAATCATTCGAATGGCTATAATAGAAGTTCTCTATTGGTAAATTTAATTCAATTAAAAGATTGTACATTACAGGAGAAAGAAATGTAATTCTGATTTACTTATTTGACTTAGTTTTTCCATGAAGTCTGAGTTGGCAAAGTTCTAATGCACAATTGCACGTGGTTTGATCCTCCTTATCAACGAAGCTGTTTGTGTGATTGCTGTTTTAATTTTTGGAGGTAACTATGTTTTCTTTGTAGAAGGAGAAGAAGATAAGTTAGGAGTTTTCACATATCGTGGTTGACTGGTTGCTACACAGTACTGATTGAAGTTCAAATTGGCAACACTTTCTAATTCGTGTTTTCATTTTAGCAGTTATCTCATCAGAGTTAATGTAGGATATGATGTCTTTAGTCTTATTATAACATCTTGCAAATAATATGTTTGATTAACCCTAATGTGATTCCATTCCAATTGCCAAGGGCTAGATAGATTCACAAGATTTATTCGATTTCTTTGTTTCTCTACTGCCTATGACGAGCAGTAACTGTACACTGAGTGATGATGAGGGAAATTTGTCAATCTAGCAGCAGTCTTATGTAGCCTTAGGTCTATCACATTCTATTCGAATAATTGTCACGTCAATTTGTCTTTTTTCTTCTCTAGGTATTATCATCATCTCTCTGAGCCGACAATCCAACGTCAGTCAACTCTTTCTCGACTTTCCCTTTTTACTGTGTCCTCGTGTACATTCATGCGAAGGTGAGTGTATTCACGAGGACTTTCTTTCCTTCCGCTTTTCCTACCTGACATTGGGACTTTTCCAGCTACGACGTTCGACTTCCTCATCCATTTAAGGTAATACAGTCGACCATTTCATTGCAAATTTGATTTTAAGCCACTTGGCAGTGATAACTAATCTTCGTTCAACGGCGCCTTCAATTTCTACGAGATTTAGCTCACATGACGCCTTTCAATTATTTATAGTCTGGCGGTTATAAACAAATGTTGTGGTTGCGTTTTCCATCATTCATAACGTCCACCGAAACTTCATGTTTCTGTTATCTGTCAACTCGTGTCTGCTCATCGTCTGTTTCTGATGTTCCATGATTAAATTTCCTTTTCTAATAATGTTTTCCATTCTTTCTTGATAAGATGGAATATTTCTCACGTTACCAGTGCTCCTTCGTCAAACTATTTCTACAACTTCAAGTTCAAACTACTTCGTCGCCATCAAATGAAAATATCGAGAAAAGGCTATTGTCAATTACATTTTGAGCTCTGGACGGTCTGTATCAATTTGTTCTATTGTTTTGGATCCAAAACAATCTTAAGATCTTTTGTAGCCATAAGCTAAGCTTGATTCTAAATTGTTTCGGGTTAATGACGTAGTACTAAAAACTAAACATTACTTTATATGACACCGTTTAAACTAGTACAGCTGTGATTCGTTTTACAATCTATTCGAAACATTATTCTTGACATTAATAAATTTCTTCTCATTTCAGATGGTTCTAAACGATTTCAAGAAAAAGTGTTGCGAAACGAACCACCTCCTCCCAGTCTTGTCCAGCCAGAAAACGTCCGATTGCTGGAAGTGACTCGAGTCGCCTGTACCGCAATTTCAAGGTAGGATGGCATTTTTGATTTTTACTTTTTCATCGGGTGTTATTACAGTAAAATTGTAAATCGCTAAGGTTTTTCCGCTTTCCAACCTGATAAGTCCGTAGACTTGAACAACTTTAGCATTTTTATGACAAGGCAATTAACATCTGTTGCCAACAAACGAAGTGAACGTTGTTCTTTGATTTGGCGTTCATTTGATTAGGCCAATTGTTTAATCTTCTTCTAAGTTTTTTCTTAACTCTGAAAACCTAACTTAGCCGAAGGCCCCCGCTCGTAACGCGCACGAGCCCTAATTAACAGATAGAAAGTTTGGTTACTAGATGGCACAGCTAGTCGTTTTTACTGTCACCCTGTTTATACCACTTTAACGATTAATTATGAGTCTAGGAAAGTTTGGCAAGCTAGTAACTATTATTTATTTGTGCTTATTCCAGGACTTTGACGCATAGCCAAGCAGAACGGAATTGTCAAAAGCCCCATGTGTCGTGTCTCATGACTCATCTTTTCCCACGCCCCTTTTTACGTCGTCTGCCGAAGAAGTTTTCCATCAAGAATGTAACTTAACAACTGCTTAACAAAGAATTTAGAAGAATGGAACAAAAGTCTTCCATCAACAAAAACAGGTATTAATTCAAATGATAAATTTTTATGTTTTGTTTAATCTTATAAATGTTTTCATCAGAAAAGCAGTGATATGAATAACAAGATTCTAAGTCTAAGGTAGCATAGTCTCTGGGAATTTCACGAAAAACAGTTTTCACATCTATAATAAATGTGATCCCTTATTATTTCACATGAAATATAAAATAAATTGAGAAAACTGTTGTCTAGATGTTACCCAAACAAAAAAGTGGATCTCGTGATTTCATAACCTTGAGAAATCAAACCCTAAAGCCCTGAAGCGTGTATAGTCATTTTCAATCCACAATGCTTAAACAGGATTTCCTTGCTCCATTTAGTAATCATGGGGATAAATAATGTCTTTAACTTGTTGAAACTGGATTGAACCTAATTGACAAACTGAATTGATAATGCTACTTACTAATACCATAACTGTTTTTGTTATTTTTATACTAGATATGGAAAGCTTCCAGCTGCATCATTCTTCTCTCCTGTCCTTGCGTACGTTTAAGCGAGTGCAAAGGTATCCATATGGTATGGAGACGTCGTATATATTCTACCTCCAGAAGTCACCACTACTGTAATCATTCATTTGGCCATCAAGTCAAGGTAAAACTGACCTTTATAGTCTTTTGTCCTCTTTAGCCTTTTTTCGTAGTTTATATCTATTTTGGATTTGGGCTGTTGGTCGTTAGTCTCTTGACTCTTGGATAGTTATGCTGAGAAGCCAGTTTTTGTTATTACTGTCTCATTTCCCTTTTGTCCGGTGGGATTTTCGTTGTTTGGTGCCGGCATTGGCGGCTTCCACGATCCAGGGCTCTGGGTTCGCATTTTTAGGTCCCTGTTTTTGACGTTTGGTGAAATCTCTTTGGATCGCACTGGCCTTCGTCCCATCTATGAATTACCATTTAGGTCAACCAATCAAGTAAATATCGCCATTGGTCTGCAGAAGCAATGTCATTTTTTGCTGCCTTTAAAAGTGGTTCCACTGGTTTTAGCCACTGACTGACCGTTCGGTGTATTCCTTTTTAAAATTTTTTAAACGTTTGAATTTGAATGTAATCTTGCATTCAAGCAACGAACAGTTGAATTGCGGGAAGGCAAAAAAGTTAAAACCTCGTTTGCCAGTGTAATAATTCGTTTAATAATAACAACCAGTGAACAGATTAAAAGTGAGGATCGTGTATTCACTGAAGCTTGGGATTTTGAGCTGTGGTCGTTCGGCTCTTTGTTGGTTCCCCTTTTTTAGCGTGAACTTGCGTGAACAAGCGTCCTGGGAAAAATTTCGAACCACACCAGTATACGATAGAGAGGGGATTGTTTTATCCTCCAGTCTTTTTGGTTACATTACTAAGCAAGGTGTTTAGAACAGATTCAACCAGAGTTCAACAGTCACGAGAACTGCAGGATAACCTTATTCACTTCGGCTGACCTACTGCAGACATATCTCTCCCATTAATGTTAGAGTGGGGTGGGGGCTTCCTTGAAGGCTGGCCAGTTGACTGGTGGATGTATCCCCGTATCGACATGTCCGCATTTCTTTTAAAACAGCATCTAAATGACCGAACAATAATTTTGAGACCAAATTCAGCTGTTAGATTTTAGTCGAAACACAGGCTAACGATCAATGCCTTCCTTTGCCGAACACGACAAAAGTGTCTGTGAGGCAGTTGTTCACCGTCTCATTTGGTAGTGGTTACATTCAAATCATCGATCTGCTAAACTGTAGGATATCAGCGAGCTTATTGCAAAAAGGTTTTGATACTCGTCTCTTCACTTTTCCATCAGAATCTGGGCACCAACTCGTATTGTTATTATAGTGTTGTTTGGCTGCTTCCTTGCTCGGGCTAGCCGGCATTCAATTTTTGTTTTTTCTCTTCTATTTTGCCGATTTGTTTTCATCTGACCTTTTGTCGATGGACATTTCTCCTCTTTTAAAGTAAACAAAACTCTAATCCATCTGAAGTGAACCAATCTCAAAATCGGTGCCATTATAGAATTAGATATTTGAATTGCGTAATGCGTTTTAATTTTTATTTGTTGTGATTTAATTTCAAGTCTATTTACTTTCCGTCTCACAACATGTTAAAAAAAACAGTTCTTCTTCCAAAATGTATCCCGTAAAGTGGGTCCAGCAGTTCCTACCGTCATCCAAGAGACTCACGCTATCCGAAATTAATGCGATCTGCAACCAAATTTCATCTCCTTTTTGTAAATTGAGCGTCGATTGCAGAGTCAAAGGGGTTTCTTGCAAATTTGAAGTTTGGTACTCTTCCACAAAGCCCCACCCGATAAAATTCCCGTTCAGATAGAGACCTACTCCTAAACTAAGTAAAGATGATGACTTAGGAAATATGGGCGTGTCCAGTAAACGAGAAGAAATACGTTCCCTGGACAGGTGCCGTAAATTTTCCTGTCGACAAATCCATGGCGTTGCCGATGTTTAATTTGGAAACCTGGAAAGGAATTGAGACATTTCCCGTGTTGAAGAGAGAATTCCGCTGGACGTAGAAGTAGACAGGTGCCGACTTGACGTCGTCGTATCCGATCCATTTCTGGAAACCTGTCATCCATTTAATTGAATTAGAAATGCGTAGACTGTATTCAAAATAAGAGATATTGTACCTGCTTCGTTCGGTAGTTTTGAAAAATCGCAGTAAACACTTTCGACCATTTTGACTCCTTTAACGGAATAGAATCCGCTCAGGATGTGGCCGATCCTCCAGAGATCTTCGCACGACGTCGGCATTCCAGTGACGGCCACTTGTCCGGTGCATTCGAATCGGCCCAGCGTGTGGACACCAGAAGAATATTGTTGCCCAGTTCGGCCGAAATTCAAACGGGTGATGGGTAGGATGTCCTTATCATTAATGACTCCTGCATTTCAATTGTATCGAGTTTGATTGGGTTTATCAAACGCGTTTGAATTGAAAACATCTAACCGCTATCGACTAATTGCTCCGGTGCAGTAGAATCGCAGTTGCATTTCATAAAAGATTCGACACAATTTCCATCCAATCCGCCCTGGCAGGTGATGACATCCGTGGTGGCGCCGGCCCAGAAAAAAACCTTGTAAACCTTTGCCGAGCTCTAGTCCCCTTGACAACAAAGCCTTTTCATGAATCATGTCATCGTGATTTAGATTTAGATTCGATTGATCCGTTTCTCCCTTCGTAAAGTGACTTGAGAATTTCACTGATGCATTGGACTATAAAACTGTGCGGGCGAACATCATCGTTGAGTCGCGTCATTCCTTCGATTTGTTTCCATGACGATCATAACGATGGTGGTGAACGGTATTCGCCTATTAGACACCTTTGCTGATGGGGTATAATTTTCACGTTGAGGTTATTGCTTTTTTGCTTGTTGTTGTCAGCTTCTATTATTTGTTTTCTGATTTGTTGCTTCAATGGCCTTCTGTTGCCTTGAGTGGATATCAACTTTTTTTTTTTATTTTTGTTATTTTAATTTTTACCGGAGCCACGAATGCTCGAGCCGATGCAATCACAACATTTCCCACTTTTCCCCATTTCCGATGAGACAGTCATTATCGAATTAGGTTGTTATTAGCTAATTGAAGCGATCAAACGACATTTCTTCGTGCGGAAGAAAACCAAGTGAAATGTTGATAGTGATAGCTATACTGTTGCACTTTTGTACGCCAGGTAAAATGGACCAAATCTGCAAGCCTTAAAAGTTTTTCTTAAAGTTTGAAAAAAATAAAAAACCAGAACTGTACCGAACTTTTCTACCGCCAGGGGGACCGTTGGCGGGTTTTTTTAGACGGTCGTGAGAGGCATCAATTTTCATATTCGTTTGATGATTAAGAATTGCGTAAAGGATTATGCATGTAAATGAAATTACAATACTTGAAATTCTTGCAGTTAAATATATCTTAGGCTCTCCCGTTTGGAGTCCCGTGAATAATTTCCAAGAAGAATGTTGCAAGCTAAAACGAGAATTGTAACCACAATCATTTTCTTATTTGTTTCATGTGTGGGAAGGGAATTACATTAAAATGATGAAATGAAAAGAAATTTTGACATGTGTATTGCAATCCAAAGTCGACAGTTTATATATACAGTTAGAACATTTCAGATACAGATGTACATCGAGATTTCTATTTTCTGCACAATCGAGTAGTGAGCGATATTTTCGACGGTGGAGACCGGCTGGCTGATGGACTTGTGGCGCTGCTCTTGAGTTTCTGAACGATTCTAGCTTTCTTCGCTTCTAGATCGGGTGGTGGAGATTGAGCATGGCATTTCCTTACCATCTTCACTTGTTCTGTTGCGACTGGCTGTTCGATCGGCTTGTCTGCTGGTGTCGACTGAGGGGCGAGCTGGTCCTCCGTTTGGCTGCCGTCGCCGCAATCCTTCACTTTTATGGTCTCTTTTGCCGGCGGTTGTTGGAGTGGCTTGGCGAATTTGAGACTTTGAAAGATCGTATTGAAGTCTATATTTAGAGAATCGAACCAATCAGTCCCCAAAACTGCCCCAAAGTTGTGGATGTCGGCAATCAGTAGTGGCAATTGAGCTTTAGTTCCGTTGTACGTGATGTTGAGTAAACACCTGCCGAGAAGTGGGATTGGCTGGTTGCCCGTACTCATGACTCTCCTGCCTGTGTACGTAGTCAGTTTGGGTTTGCCCAGTTTTTCCCATTTCGCTAGGCCAGCCATGGAGCAAGTGGCGCCCGTATCAAATTGCATTTGGAAATCTTTGCCGTCTACCAAGACATTTACATAGTACGGCAGTGTTAGCCACTTGACGGTATCAGCCATCATTTCTTGCTTTTTGCTGTCATCAGTTTTTGCATCATCAGATACCATCGCAATTGTTCCGTCACGGATGAATTTGTTCCAGTCGAAATCCATGAGGAATGGAAACGCTCGCCGCCCAATCAAATTGCGTGTGTTGTCATCGTCGGACACAAAGACTGGACAACGGAAATTAATTCCAGCGAAGTTCATATTGGCTGAGAACACGCCTTTAAGCGGAACTATTCCAGTCGCACATGATCTGCCAATACCCTTGATAGGGAACAACTTTGGCTGTCCTATTTCGGACCACAGGGCTTTGCTGATCATCGGCTTATCACAACCAGAGTCAAGTTTCAAACGTACGTCACGGCCGTTCATTTTCAGTTCAAGATACCACCTTTTTAGTCCTGGCATTTTGGAATTTCTGTATCTGAGAAATTGTAGAGAATAGTAGAGAATTAATTATGTAATATGATGAATTTTAGAGAATTAAGGAAATGTAATCGATGTTTACCACGGGATTTGAACTCACGTCTCGATCACTATGAAAGTGTCTCGATTTATAATTGACGATTTATCCAACTCACCCACCTGATCACTACTCATTATACATTAACAGATATATTTATACTTAATTTCATAACTTGGATTTGGCATGTTCATCTGGCTGTAAACTCCCAATGACTCTTGTATATGGCCATTTTAGCATTTAACCTCCAAACCAATTGTATTTAGATTTTGGGGTGTTTCAAATTTATGAATAGTTCCACGTTTATAAACTTGAATTCCATCCTCTTTTTAGTAGCTATCACTGGCCGGTAATCAGTTTTAATAGTTCAATCGATCAAACCTTCGGTCAATCTCTAGTGAACATGGTTTAAATTGGTGCCATTAAAGATATTTGAATTGGTTTTCAAATTTTAATTTGTGGACATCTTCCAAGTCAAGTCGGTTTCTTTTCCTTCTCACAATTTATGTTCTGCTTTCAGGAAAATACATCAAGAAAATCCTTTTAAGTGGTATCACTCAATTGTTGCCGATCGCCTGATGTCGGGGAATATCAGCCAAGTCCGGTTCACCGATTTTGGCTCAGAGGCTCTTGTTGATTTTGTTATTGATTTTGGGTTTATCCCACTCGATTCGAGTTTTATATTTATGACGAGACGGTTCAATTTCGAATCGCAGTGGACTAGTGGAGCAAAGCGTTTGACTTCGTATGTGTGACTTCCAGTTATACTGATCGCTATTTGATTTGATGGAATTTCGAAAGCAAATGCCATCAAACTTTTCAAAAACATATTCAAAAGTATTGATTTCGTTTGATTGCGACCTGACATCAATTAATTAAAGCATTCATGTTTTAGAGACGCAATCTTTGACGTTATGTAATGCCCGAGTTTTCCGGTTCTGCCGTTGGTGGCGCTCGTGTCGTATCCCTTTGATGGTATTTAATACCGGACCCACTCCATTAACATGCACTAAACTGGATCTTGTTTAATCCAGATTATTCACTTGATTTTTCAGTTTGGGACTTCTGTCGTTTGTGGCATTGTTATGGTCAATTCATTTCTCGTTCAATTGCGACAAACGTTGACACGGTATGTCCTCTGATCGAATGACTAAGCTGTTCGACTCCGGATTCCAACCGGTTCTTTTTCTCTTCCAATTGTCGATTTTTAATCGATTTTTAATTTCAAGTTGACCGACCGTTTGGTTCTGACTGAGAAACTTCAAAATCTAGTTTTAAAAAATTGATTTTGAATTAAAAGTTAGCTATTGAATACCTTCTGCTGAGACATTATAATTTTAAATGAATTGAATTTCTCTTTTAATTTCACCTCTGAAAATTGAAATTTGGAGAGAAATACTAGTGACGTTGGTATTGGCTCAACTTTGTCGATGCATGAGCCACACTGACCGACGATGACTAATCTAAAAGCAACACAACGACCAATCGGACATTTCTTGCGAGTGTCCAGCAAAGGCTCTTTTCTTTTAGACTATGAGTTAACAATTGAAGTGAAATTTGAAGGAGGAGTCAACTGTTGATTTCTTGCTACATTTAATTTAATGTTAAACAAAAGATCCTGACCCTGATTTTGGGACCAGCAAGTCGAAATCGGAATATTCATTCTTCATTTGCATATCGAAAACGGTTGGGTGGGATCATAGTGGGACGTCAAGTCGCTGTGAGACCCGTTTGAAGACTTTAGTATTTACGTGAATAAGTCGAAAAAAAAAATAGCATCTTGAAGTGTTTTCGTTTAACTAACAATGATGACCACCGTCATTTGCTATTCTTAAAGTTGATTAATCACATCCCTTCTTTTTATTTTCTCTCCGTATTCCTACTTTATGGGTCATCAATTTTCACATTTTTTCTTATCGTTACAATCGACAGCTGCCGTTTTACTGCATGTCCGTCTGGTTGTTTTGGCACTTTTCGTCTGTTGCTAGCCGTTGCCAGTGTTGCTGCAATCCAGTCACAAATGAGAATGACCCCGCAATTCTGCCCGATGATCCGACATTTCATTCGATAATCGTTTAACTTCAACGTGCCAAAAATTGCAATTGGTAGAGGAAGGGTGCCGTTTGAACGTCAAACAGGCAAACAGCCATTGAAAGTAAAAGATGAAAAAATAAAAGATAAAAGAAATGGGTGAGATGCGGTCGTCGGGTGGTTGTTCGTTTTTTTTTTTTTTTTTTTTTTTTTTGCTCCACCCATCATCTAGATATGCTTAGGTCGCTTGCGTGAACAAGCGGCCTAGGAAGAGACGTTGGTGATGGTCCATAGACCCCAATCGCTTTTAACTGACTGGGTGCCCAGTTCTCTTCGCTTACAATGATAAAGTGCTTAGTTGATGAACATTCAACCAGGGTCAAGCAGTCGCAAATGACCACAGAAAACTTTACACACTAGACCGACCAACTGCTGACATCTCTCGTGAGCAATGGTATGAGCTCGGGTGTGGGAGCAACTTTGCTCACCAGGGGAATCGAACCCACGTCTCAAAGTGCCTCGAATACTAAGCGACGCCTTGTCCAATTCACCCACTCGAACTTCTACTGATTTACGTTAAGAGAGGGATTTGTACTTTATTTTATATCTTGGATGATGCATATACATATGGTAACTTGAGCATTTAACCTCCAAATAAATAGTAATTAGATTTTTGTATTTTCAATTAGATTTCTGTTTTCACTTTCTTTCTAATTAAGAACCGAAAACCTGTACTAAATTGAACGGTCGGATATTGCAGAAATTAACAATTAAACATTTTTGGACAAGAAATTGAAGTGTTATTTTAATATTAACTTATTTTTATAAGTCTTAAGTCTTTTAACATTAAAATCTATAAATTTTTAATAAATTTACTGGTACCTAAAGTGTTAACAAAAATGTGTTCAAAATATTAAATACATGTAACTATTTTAAAATTAAATTTTAATACAGTTACAAGAATCAGCGAATCTGCAATAAAAAGAAAATTAAAAACCGTCAAAATATAAGTGAAATGCTCTTCAAACAACAAGGAATAAGTTGTGTCCTGGTCACTTGAAATGGGCATTAAAAAACTATTCTTACAAAATCCGTTTTTGATTGCGGCAATATAACTCAAGTTGGAATCGGTGCAACATTTCATTCAAATCAGGCGAAAACATATGGAATGAGATGTGTACAGTCGCTATTACTATATTTACACTTAAAGTGTTCTAGCTTTTTTTTTCCAGATATTTATCTCGAATGATTACGGTAAAGCATCGTGTCTTCAGGAGTCAGGTACACAACATTAATCCGAATTACGTTTATTCGATTCAGTTACCCCACTTGGTTAACGACTTGCGGTGAGAAACAAAACATTTTATAATAGCTAAACTATTTATATCATTGTGATGCCATATAATTTAGGTGATGCTTTGATGTTCAAAGATTTCGCTGATTTTTTTTTTTTTTTTGAATAAACCAACGAAAGGATTTCGAGTTTCGACCGCTAGGTGGCTCATTCCATCAGGGGGCGGTGCCGCTATTTCTTCATTTGAATAAATTGGAAACGCTGTCTACCGCTAGGTGACTCACTACACCAGCAGTTAGTGCCTAGTGGCGCAAAAAAGTAATCGTCTGCTGCTGTACCGTGGTGTAGGCGAGTCTATGCTTATAACACATTTCACGTGAAATCTTGAATGAATCCAATAAGAAGTAATCATTCGAATGGCTATAATAGAAGTTCTCTATTGGTAAATTTAATTCAATTAAAAGATTGTACATTACAGGAGAAAGAATTGTAATTCTGATTTACTTATTTGACTTAGTTTTTCCATGAAGTCTGAGTTGGCAAAGTTCTAATGCACAATTGCACGTGGTTTGATCCTCCTTATCAACGAAGCTGCTTGTGTGATTGCTGTTTTAATTTTTGGAGGTAACTATGTTTTCTTTGTAGAAGGAGAAGAAGATAAGTTAGGAGTTTTCACATATCGTGGTTGACTGGTTGCTACACAGTACTGATTGAAGTTCAAATTGGCAACACTTTCTAATTCGTGTTTTCATTTTAGCAGTTATCTCATCAGAGTTAATGTAGGATATGATGTCTTTAGTCTTATTATAACATCTTGCAAATAATATGTTTGATTAACCCTAATGTGATTCCATTCCAATTGCCAAGGGCTAGATAGATTCACAAGATTTATTCGATTTCTTTTTTTCTCTACTGCCTATGACGAGCAGTAACTGTACACTGAGTGATGATGAGGGAAATTTGTCAATCTAGCAGCAGTCTTATGTAGCCTTAGGTCTATCACATTCTATTCGAATAATTGTCACGTCAATTTGTCTTTTTTCTTCTCTAGGTATTCTCATCATCTCTCTGAGCCGACAATCCAACGTCAGTCAACTCTTTTTCGACTTTCCCTTTTTACTGTGTCCTCGTGTACATTCATGCGAAGGTGAGTGTATTCACGAGGACTTTCTTTCCTTCCGCTTTTCCTACCTGACATTGGGACTTTTCCATCTATCCACGTTCGACTTCCTCATCCATTTAAGGTAATACAGTCGACCATTTCATTGCAAATTTGATTTTAAGCCACTTGGCAGTGATAACTAATCTTCGTTTAATGGCGCCTTCAATTTCTGCGAGATGTAGCTCACATATGACGCCTTTCAATTATTTATAGTCTGGCGGTTATAAACAAATGTTGTGGTTGCGTTTTCCATCAGACCACCAGTGTCCACCGAAACTTCATGTTTCTGTTATCTGTCAACTCGTGTCTGTTCATCGTCTGTTTCTGATGTTCCATGATTAAATTTCCTTTTCTAATAATGTTTTCCATTCTTTCTCGATCAGATGGAATATTACTCACGTTACCAGTGCTCCTTCGTCAAACTATTTCTACAACTTCAAGTTCAAACTACTTCGTCGCCATCAAATGAAAATATCGAGAAAAGGCTATTGTCGATTACATTTCCAGCAGCTTTGGGCGGTCTGTATCAATTTGTTCTATTGTTTTGGAGGCCCTGATAGATAGATCTTCTGCAGCCATTAGCTTAGCTTGATTCTAAATTTTTTCGGGTCGATGACGTAGTACTAAAAACCAAAAATGACTTTATATGACACCGTTTAAACTAGTACAGCTGTGATTCGTTTTACAATCTATTCGAAACATTATTCTTGACATTAATAAATTTCTTCTCATTTCAGATGGTTCTAAACGATTTCAAGAAAAAGTGTTGCGAAACGAACCACCTCCTTCCAGTCTTGTCCAGCCAGAAAACGTCCGATTGCTGGAAGTGACTCGAGTCGCCTGTACCGCAATTTCAAGGTAGGATGGCATTTTTGATTTTTACTTTTTCATCGGGTGTTATTACAGCAAAATTGTAAATCGCTAAGGTTTTTCCGCTTTCCAACCTGATAAGTCCGTAGACTTGAACAACTTTAGCATTTTTATGACAAGGCAATTAACATCTGTTGCCAACAAACGAAGCGAACCATTTTGAGCTTTTTCTTATATTCTCGCCGTTCATTTGATTAGGCCAATTTTTTAAATTTTCTCGTGGAAATGTGTCACAATTTACGCGTTACAAAACGATCGTGTCTAACCGCCAGGGGGAAATGAATTAAAGAAAAGATGAGCTGGTTTGTCTATTATTCTTCATGTTTTCTGATGAAATATGGACAGTTTTGTTGTGAACTTTTCCCATGAGAAAATGTCCCAACTATTTTTTTATTGATTGAAATCGATTTTGAATCAGTGTGACTCGTGGGTATTTCCCTGGTGGGTACAGCTGCTGCCCAGTCATTTTTTATCCAGTTTGCATGTCGGGTCCGATAACAAGCTGTTTTTCTGTCAGAATCTTTTTTGTTGGGCAGGATGAGCAGGCCACTGATATTGATCCTGTGCGAAATCGTTTTCCCAGGAAAGCAGCCTGTTGTTCAATTAGTAAGGAACAGGATTTATCAAGGAGCATCCTTGATTGAAGCTGAATGGAGAGAGACGGAAAGACAAACCTTTTTCTCTTGAGTCTTGATACGCTGAAATAGGAGATTGGCAGGTCTGGTCCACATTCTGATTGATTGAACTCTTAACAGGACCCCCGGTGAAAACTCGTCCAGTTTGGTCTTTCTTTTTCTTTTCTTTTTTATTGACTAAACCCCGTGCCATCGAATCGCCGTTTTATCTGCTCGATTTGGGTTAACTGACAGATGGCGTTCGAGAGAATGAGTTGCCATTATCCTATTATTGTTGGGCTGTGTGACTGTTTACGCTTCTTGTTGATTTTAATTTTGGTTTCCTTAAAGGATGGAAATTAAAAAAAAAAAATGGACTGAACATTTCCACCGCCAGGGGGGCCGTTTGTGGGTTTTTTTTAGACGTACGTGAACCGCATCAATTTTCATATTCGTTTTATGATTAAGAACTGCCCAAAGGATTGTCAATTTGTAAATGAAATTACAATATTCGAAAATTCTTGCTGTCAAATATGTCTTAGGCTCTCCCGTTTGGAGTCCCGTGAATAATTTCAAAGAAGAATGTTGCAAGCTAAAACGAGAATTGTAACCACAATCATTTTCTTATTTGTTTAACGTGTGGGAAGGGAATTACAATAAAATGATGAAATGAAAAGAAATTTTGACATGTGTATTGGCAATCCAAAGTCGACAGTTTATATATACAGTTAGAACATTTCAGATACAGATGTACATCGAAATCCCTATTTCCTGCACAATCGAGTAGTGAGCGATATCTTCGACGATTGAGACCGGCTGGCTGATGGACTTATGGCGCTGCTCTGTAGATCATGAACGATTCTAGCTTTCTTAGCCTCTGGATCGGGTGTCGGAGATTGAGCCTGGCATTTCCTTACCAACTTCACTTGTTCTGGTTGTGAAGTAGCGGTTGCGTCGGAATTGGACACTGAGGGCCCTGCGACCGGCTGTTCGAGCGGCTTGTCATTTTCTTGTATCAACTGAGGTACGAGCTGGTCCTCCGTTTGGCTGCCTTCGCCGCAATCCTTCACTTTTCTGGTCTGTTTTGCCGGCGGTGGTCGGGATGACTTGTCGAATTGTAGACTTCGGAAGATCGTATTGAAGTCTATTTTTAGAGAATCGAACCAATTGATCCCCAAAACTGCCTGGAAGCTGTTGGTGTCGGCAATCAGGAGTGGCAATGTTGCGCTGACACCGTTGTACGTGATGTTGAGTAAACACCTGCCGAGAAGTGGGATTGGCTCATTGCTCGTACTCGTGACTCTCTTGCCTGTGACCGTAGTCAGTCTGGGTTTCCCCAACTCTTCCCATTTCGCAAGGCCAGCCATTGAGAGAGTTGATCCCGTATCCAATTTCATTTCATAATCTTTGCCGTTTACCAAGACATTGATGTAGAACGGCAGTGTTAGCCACTTGACGGTATTAGCCATCATTTCTTGCTTTTTCTCGTCATCGGGCATAGTTAGATCGGATGATACCATTGCAATTGTTCCGTCACGGATGAATTTATTCCAGTTAAAATCCATGAGGAATGGAAACGCTCGCCGCCCAATCAAATTGCGTGTGTTGTCATCGTCTGACACTAGGACAGGACAGCGGAAATTGATTCCAGCGAAGTGCATCCTGGCTAAGAATACGCCCTTTACCGGTACGACTCCAGTCGCAGATGTTCTGGCAATACCCTTGATAATCAACAACTTTGGCTCCTTCATCTGGGTCCACACGGCTTTGCTGATCATTGGCTTATCGCATCCAGAGTCCAGTTTCAAACGTACGTCATGGCCGTTCATTTTCATTTCGAGATAATAATTTCTAGGTCCTGGCATTTTAGAATTCCTGTATTTGAAGAACTGTAGAGAATAGTAGAGAATTAATAATGTAATATGAATAATTTTTGAGAATTAAGGAAATGTAATCGATGTTTACCTTGGGAATTGAACTCACGTCTCGATCACTATGAAAGTGTCTCGATTACCAATCGACGATTTATCCAACTCACCCAATCGATCACTACTACATTTCCCTTAACAGACATATTTGTACTTAATTTCATAACTTGTATTTGGCATGATTATCTGGCTGTCAACTCCCAATGACTCTTGTATATGGCCATTTTGGCATTTAACCTCCAAACAAATTGTGATTATATTTTTGGGTGTTTCAAATTTATGAATAGTTCCACGTTTATAAACTTGAATGGCATCCTCTTTTTAGTAGCTTTCACTGGCCGGTAATCAGTTTTATTAGTTCAGTAAATTTTTTTTACTTTAACCGTTCTCCGCCGCTCAAATCGATCAAACCTTCGGTCAATCTCTAGTGAACATGGTCTAAATTGGTGTCAATAAAGAATAAGATATTTGAATTGGTTTTCAAGTTTTAATTTGTGGACATCTTCCAAATCAAGTCGTCTTCTCACAATTTAGGTTTTTTTTTCAGGAAAATACATCAAATAAAACTTTTTAGTGGTATCACTCCTGTTGACGATCGCCTGATGTCGGGGAATATCAGCCAAGTCTGGTTCACCGATTTTGGCTCAGAGGCTCTTGTTGATTTTGTTATTGATTTTGGGTTTCTCCCACTCGATTCGAGTTTTATTTTTACAGACGAGACGGTTCAATTTCGAATCGCATTCGACTAGTGGATAGTAGTGGAGCGACCACGTATGTGTGACTCTTCCACTTACTGATCGCTTTTGATTTGATGGAATTTCGAAAGCAAATGCCATCAAACTATTCAAAATCATCTTCAAAAGTATTGATTTCGTTTTTTTGCGACCTGACATCAATCAACAAAAGCATTCATGTTTTAGAGACGCAATCTTTGACGTTATGTAATGCCCGAGTTTTCCGGTTCCGCCGTTGGTGGCGCTCGTGTCGTATCCCTCTGATGGTATTTAATACCGGACCCACTCCATTAACATGCACTAAACTGGATCTTGTTTAATCCAGATTATTCACTTGATATTTCAGTTTCGGACTTTTGTTGTTTGTGGCTATTCATGGCTATGGTCAATTCATTTCTCGTCCAATTGCGACAAACGTCGACACGGTATGTCCTCTGATCGAATGACTAGCTGTTCGACTCCGGATTCCAGCCGGTTCTTTTTCTCTTCCAATTGTCGATTTTTAATCCATTTTTAATTTCAAGTTGACCGACCGTTTGGTTCTGACTGAGAAACTTCAAAATCTAGTTTTAAAAAATTGATTTTGAATTAAAAGTTAGCTATTGAATACCTGCTGCTGAGACATTGTAATTTAAAATGAATTGAATTTCTCTTTTAATTTCACCTCTGAAAATTGAAATTTGAAGACCGACGATGACTTATCTTAAAGCAACACAACGACCAATCGGACATTTCTTGCGAGTGTCCAGCAAAGGATCTTTTCTTTCAGACTACGAGTTAACAATTGAAGTGAAATTTGAAGGATGAGTCAACTGTTGATTTCTCGCTCAATTTAATTTAATGTTAAACAAAATAACCTGACCCTGATTTTGGGACCAGCAAGTCGAAATCGGAATATTCATTCTTCATTTGCATATCGAAAACGGGTGGAGGGAATCATAGTGGGACGTCAAGTCGCTGTGAGACCCGTCAAAAGACCTTAGTATTTACGTAAATTACTTGAAAAAAAAATAGCATCTTGAATTGTTTTTGTTAAACCAACAATGATGACTACCCTGACCACCGTCATTTGCTATTCCTTAAGTTGATTAATCACATCCCTTCTTTTTATTTTCCACCAGTATTCCTACTTTATGGGTCATCAATTTTCACATTTTTTCTTATCGTTACAATCGCCAGCTGCCGTTTCACTGCATGTCCGTCTGGTTGTTTAGGCATTTTTCGTCTGTTGCTAGCCGTTGCCAGTGGTTGCTGCAAACCTGTCACAAATGAGAATGGCCCCGCAATTCTGCCCAATGATCCGACATTTCATTCGATAATCGTTTAACTTCAACGTGCCAAAAATTGCAATTGGTAGAGGAAGGGTGCCGTTTGAACGTCAAACATCCATTGAAAGTAAAAGATGAAAAAAAAAAGATAAAAGAAACGGGTGAGATGCGGTCGTCGGGTGGTCGTTCGAATTTTTTTATTTTTTTTTTTTATCTCCACCCATCATCTAGTTTGCTTAGGTCGCTTGCGTGAACAAGCGGCCTAGGAAGAGACGTTGGTAATGTTCCACGGACCCACATCGCTTTTAACTGATAACGGTGCCCAGTCTCTTCGCTTACAAAGATAAGATGCTTAGTTGATGAACGTTCAACCAGGGTCAAGCAGTCGCAAATGACTACAGAAAATCTTACACACTAGACCGACCTACTGCTGACATCTCTCGTGAGCAATGGTAAGGGTTCGGGTGTGGGAGCATTTTTGCTCACCAGGGGAATCGAACCTCACGTCTCAAAGTGCCCCGATCACTAAGTGACGCCTTGTCCGACTCACCTACCCGACCTCTTAACATATCTCATATAAGAAAGTTGTTTGTACTTCATTTTATTCCTTGGATTTTGCATACATATGGTTATTTTAGTATTTAACCTCCAAATAAATTGCAATTAGATTTTTGTATTTTCAATTAGATTTCTGTTTTTACTTTCTTTCTAATTAAGAACCGAAAACCTGTACTAAATTGAACGGTCGGATATTGCAGCAATTAACAATTAAGCATTTTTGGACAAGAAACAAAAGTGTTATTTTAATATTTGCTCATCAATTTTCTATATATTGTTCTTCAAACAACAAGGAATAAGTTGTGTCCAGGTCACTTGAAATGGGCATTAAAAAACTATTCTTACAAAATCCGTTTTTGATTGCGGCAATATAACTCAAGTTGGAATCGGTGCAACGTTTAATTTAAATCAGGAGAAAACATAGGGAATGAGATGTGTACAGTCGCTATTACTATATTTACACTTAATGTGTTCTAGCTTTTTTTTAAGATATTTATGTCGAATGATTACGGTAAAGCATCGTGTCTTCAGGAATCAGGTATTCAACATTAATCCGAATTACGTTTATTCGATTCAGTTACCCCACTTGATTAACGAATTGCGGTGAGAAAGAAAACATTTTCTAGTAGCTAAACTATTTGTATCATTTAGGTGATGCTTTGATGTCCAAAGATTTCGCTGAATTTTTTTTTTGAATAAACAAACGAAAGGATTTCGAGTTTCGACCGCTAGGTGGCTCATTCCATCAGGGGGCGGTGCAGCTGTTTCTTCATTTGAATAAATTGGAAACGCTGTCTACCGCTAGGTGACTCACTACACTAGCAGTTAGTGGCGCAAAAAAGTAATCGTCTGCTGCTGTACCGTGGTGTAGGCGAGTCTAGGCTTATAACACATTTCACGTGAAATCTTGAATGAATCCAATAAGAAGTAACCTATTCGAATGGCTATAATAGAAGTTCTCTATTGGTAAATGTAATTCAATTAAAAGATTGTACATTACAGGAGAAAGAAATGTAATTCTGATTTACTTATTTGACTTAGTTTTTCCATGAAGTCTGAGTTGGCAAAGTTCTAATGCACAATTGCACGTGGTTTGATCCTCCTTATCAACGAAGCTGTTTGTGTGATTGCTGTTTTAATTTGTAGAGGTAACTATTTTTTCTTTGTAGAAGGGGAAGATAAGTTAGGAGTTTTCACATATCGTGGTTGACTGGTTGCTACATGGTACTGATTGAAGTTCAAATTGGCAACACTTTCTAATTCGTGTTTTCATTTTAGCAGTTATCTCATCAGAGTTAATGTAGGATATGATGCCTTTAGTCTTAGTATGACATTTTGCAAATAAAATGTTTGATAAACTCTAATGTGATAATACTAAAGAATTCCATTCCAATTGCCAAGGGCTAGATAGATTCACAAGATTTATTTGATTTCTTTTTTTCTCTACAGCCTATGACGAGCAGTAACTGTACACTGAGTGATGATGAGGAAAATTTGTCAATCTAGCAGCAGTCTTATATAGCCTTAGGTCTATCACATTCTATTCGAATAATTGTCACGTCAATTTGTCTTTTTCTTCTCTAGGTATTCTCATCATCTCTCGGAGCCGACAATCCAACGTCAGTCAACTCTTTCTCGACTTTCCTTTTTGACTGTGTCCTCGTGTACATTCATGCGAAGGTGAGTGTATTCACGAGGACTTCCTTTCCTTCCCCTTTTCCTACCTGACATGAGACTTTTCCAGCTACGACGTTCGACTTCCTCATCCATTTAAGGTAATTCAGACGACCGTTTCATTGCAAATTTGATTTTAAGCCACTTGGCAGTGATGACTAATCTTCGTTTAATGGCGCCTTCAATTTCTGCGAGATGTAGCTCACATATGACGCCTTTCAATTATTTATAGTCTGGCGGTTATAAACAAATGTTGTGGTTGCGTTTTCCATCAGACCACGATGTCCACCGAAACTTTATGTTTCTGTTATCTGTCAACTCGTGTCTGTTCATCGTCTGTTTCTGATGTTCCATGATTAAATGTCCTTTTTCTAATAATGTTTTCAATTCTTTCTTGATTAGATGGAATATTTCTCACGTTACCAGTGCTCCTTCGTCAAACTATTTCTACAACTTCAAGTTATAACTAATTCGTCGCCATTAAATGAAAATTTCGAGAAAAGGCTATTGTCAATTACATTTCCAGCTTTGGGCGGTCTGTATCAATTTTTTCTATTGTTTTGGAGGCCCTGATAGATAGATCTTCTGCAGCCATTAGCTAAGCTTGATTCTAAATTGTTTCGGGTCGATGACGTAGTACTAAAAACTAAAAATGACTTTATATGACACTGTTTAAACTAGTACAGCTGTGATTTGTTTGACAATCTATTCGAAACATTATTCTTGACATTAATACATTTCTTCTCCTTTCAGATGGTTCCAAATGATTTCAAGAAAAAGTGTTGCGAAACCAACCACCTCCTTCCAGTCTTGTTCAGCCAGAAAACGTCCGATTGCTGGAAATGACTCGAGTCTCCTGCATCGTAATTTCAAGGTAGGATGACATTTTGGATTTTTACTTTTTCATCGGGTGTTATTACAGCAAAATCGTAAATCGCAACGGTTTTTCCGCTTTCCAACCTGATAAGTCCGCAGACTTGAACAACTTTTGCATTTTTATGACTAGGCAATTAACATCTGTTGCCAACAAACGAAGTGAACGTTGTTCTTTGATTTGGCGTTCATGTGATTAGGCCAATTGTTTATTTTTAATCTTCTCGTGGAAATGTGTCACTTTATGTGAACATTACAAAACGATCGTGTCTAACCGCCGGGGGGAAATGCATTAAAGAAAGGATGAGCTGGTTTATCTTTTACTATTCATGTTTTCAGATTATAAATATGGACAGTTTTGTTGTGAACTTTTCCCATGAGAAAATGTTGCTACTAATTTAGACTCCGCTGAACTGAATTGGTTTGTTGTACAGCACTGATTATATAATAGCCTTGGACCACCGCCAGTGAGTATATAGTGAGGCCGACAAATGTGAAAAGATTAGGTGTTGCTGACTCAAAAGATACAAGGCCCTTTTCATGATTACGTCACAGCGGAGACTCTCTTTGTTCCGGTGCGCCCAGTCATTTGTGACGTCACTGATTTGAAAAAAAAAGTTGACACATGGGTTTATTAATACCGTAGGATTCTAAAATCCGTTTTAGATTGCGACGAAGTGACTCACATCAAGTTGGAATCGATGCAACGTTTTATTCAATTCAGGACAAAATAGGGAATGTGTACAGTCGTTACAGTTGCATTAACAAGAGTAGGCTGATGACGAGCGATAAAATTGCGGATGTTTGACTGCCGGAAGAAGAACTCGGCGTGGTTGTAGTAGAAGATGAACCGGAATAGGATGAAATGACGTTTTGAACCCACGTCGAATAGGAACTGAGTCTCGTGTAACCGTACGGATAGCCTGACTGACAACCTTGACTAGAGACGAACGAAACGATCCCAATCTGTTTCCATCGGCCGTTAGACTCTCTGAAAATCAACGGCCCTCCATTATCGCCCTGCGTAATAATATTGGCAATTATTTTTTGAAATTTTGATTTTGAAATTTTTTTGGAACTTGCGTTGCATGGCCCTCGACTGAGCATTCCGGTGGTGCACATGACTTTACTTGTAATGACAGCGCTGCCGTAGTAATTGCTGCATTGAGTATTTGAGATGACTGGAACTGTCACTTCGCGGAGTACCGGACTCAGAGTATAACTTCCTATGCGGTTATTTAAACAAAATGTTGTATTTATGTTCTAACTCCAAATTGAAAGCGATGATTTTTCATTTTGAATAATTACCGTCACTTGTTGTACCCCATCCAGCAACGGTAACTTTACTGTTGACGTAACTCGGTTCGTTGTAAGTTGCCAGACAAACCGGGCGGATGTATTCTGTTCAATTCACATTTTTTCGGCTATAAGTTTGAAAGTATGAAACAATCCAGTGGTATCATTTGCATAGTTACGTGTGTAGGTAACGATGTTGTAGAGTTTTATCAGGGCAATGTCTCCAGCCTGTGTGCTGGGATTCCATTCCGGATGGACGTAGGCTTCGTACCCGTTGTAAACTCTCCGATTGGCTTCGTATGACGCTGTGATGTCGTGCGCCCCGAGGTAAATCGTCAAATACCTCAGTGTTTGCCTTTAAATGATAACAGGAAGATTAAAATGAAAGGATTAAATTTTAATTGTTAATTGTAGTTAACTCACCCTGGGATTAAAACGCAGCGGGCGGAAGTGAGAATCCATCGATCGGCGATCAAACTCCCTCCGCAGTAGTAAATGTTGCCGGCGTTAGTTTCCACTTTGACAAAGGCCTGCCAAAGGAATTCGTTGGGAATGGCCTGCACTCCGCCAACGATCCTGTTAGTTTCCTCATCCATCAAATTGGCCACTCCGCAATCACCGTACGAATAGGAAGGCGTCGTGCTGGGGGCTCTGCTGGGGGTTGTTCTAATAGGAGAAATGGTAGTGTCGGGTGCAGGAACCTTTTCTTGCTGTTTCCCATTGGTCCATGGCAGATCCAGTAAACTGCTGTCGTTGCGGAGATTTAATTTGATGCTGAACGATGGTGGCTGTAAGTTGAGGACGACTTCCTGAGCGTCTAATTTCAGTGGGGCAATCGATCCGGAAGCAGTTGCAATTAAGAAGGCCGTTAGAAACAGGGACCCGAATTTTTCGACGGCCATTGTCTATGGAATTATCGTGGAGAATTAACCAATTTTAGATTTTTATGACCCCTCGCGGCTTGTTTATGTAGCGACGACTTTTATCTATTCCTTTCTATTGTGTGGCTGAGTCATTACGTAGATTGCGTAAAATGGGGGGACGTGACTGATAAGAATTGTTTTGCAACTAATGAACTCCACTATTTTGAAACTTGGGGGGAATTTAATTAATCGATTTTTCCAGGCCACTTTTAATTGCGTATAGAAGATACGGAACCTGTTACGCTTTTGGTATTGTAACGATCGATTTCATAGCCAGTGACGTACTTGATAATTGTTTTTTGAGAATGTTGGATTGATGAGATCGATCAGGCACACGTGCGTTGGGCTTAATTGTTTTCTGGTTTGTCGTTTCTTTCACAAGAAGTGCAACACGAACTGGACTTTGGTTCTATACAAACAACTTCCTTTATCGAGGGTGGAATTGTTATTTCATTTGTTTACAGAGTCAGATGATATTCGGTACATTTCCATTAGTTGAATATCTCTCTCAAATTTTGGTCGAAATGTCATCAGAGATAACGACCTCAAAAATCACCGCCTCATTGATTCAACTCGAATATTTTATTGTTTCTATCTTTTCGATTAAAAATGATTTTTAATTCTTTAATACAAAACTCCAGAAGTTAAAATGCAGGATTGGGTGGGAAACAGATTTAGAAATTCATGGAAAAACCGATCAATGAAACGAGCAACAAAATGGCGGGTGACGTTTGACTGGTTGCCGAAGAAGATGGGCTCGGTGTAGTAGTAGTCTGTGTCCTTGCTGTAGTAGACGCGGAATTGGCCGACACGATGGCACGAACCCAAGATGAATAAGAACTCAGTCTCGTGTAACCGTACGGACGGCCGCTCTGGCAACTTACCAACGAGCCGAACGAAACGATCCCGATCTGTTTCCACCTGCCATTTGACTGTCGGTAATTCATCGGTCCGCCACTGTCGCCCTGTTTCAATTTCAGAAACAAATTGACGTCATATTAATAATCGACAATTATTTTATGAGCATTGTTACTTACATTGCACGTTCCACGATAGCTGGATCCACTGGTGCACATGACTTTGCTGGTTATGATCCCTTTGTAAACGGATCGACACTCTGCGTTCGAAATGACCGGGACTGTCGCCTTGCGGAGTACAGGACTGAGACTGGAATTACCTCTCGTCGTACTACTACCCCAGCCTGTAACGACCACGTATTGATTGACGTAATCCGGTTCGACTGTACTCGGCAGGCAGATCGGGCGGATGTATCCTGTCAAATCAAATTAATTCCTTTTACAGTTGGGTGCCATTTTAAAAGAATAACAAGTTAAGAGATTACGAGAGAAGGTGACTAGAGAATACAATTTAATCAGAGCGATATCTCCCGCCAGAGTGGTTTGATTCCATTCCGGATTAATAAAGACTTGCATTGCCGAATAAGATTTCCGGTTGGTTTCGTACGTGGTAATGTTATGGGCCCCCAAGTAAACTCCGACTGATTTTAATGTTTTCCTTCAAATGTAATCAAAAGAATTGTTTAAGTTGCATTCAAATCAAGTTAAAAAGTAGGCTATTGAACTTACCCTGGCGAAACAAGACAGTGGGCGGCCGTAAGGATCCATCGATTGGATATTAAAGATCCTCCACAGTACTTAATGCTCCCCGTGCTCATTTCCACTCGTAGAAACGCTTGCCAGGGGAACTCGTTTGGGTATGTCGCTGTCCCGCCAACGATCCTGTTGTTCTCCTCATCATCATCCGCCGGATATTGCCAGCCCACTCCGCAGTACGACCCCGGCAAAGGGGTCGTGAAACTGCCGGATGGAGTTGACGAAGTCCTTGCGGTTGTCCTGGCAGTTGTTGCTGCTGCTTTGGGAGCTACAATTTCAATGGGTTCCTGATCCACGTCGTCCCAGGAAATTGGCATGGCGTCCTGGCCGTCTGATTCCGGGCTGGACAATTGCGGTAGCAAGTCGATGACATTCGCGTCGTCATCAGATGGAATCATCGAACAGAATCCCAAGGTGAAAACAGCCCAAAAGACGATGGATTTCAATTGGAACTTGATGGGGGACATTTTTTGAAATAATGGACGACGGTGTAACAATGGCACTCATTGCATTGCGTCTGACCGTTTTATAATCGTCCGAATCAAATTGATAACAAAATACCAATAGCGATCGAAGCGTTTCTAGAACAATGTCCTTGCTATGTTTTGGGTTTTGTGTGTTTGTACAAAACCTAACTTGGACTTATCGAGCGATTTTTTTACATTGATGCATTACGTTATTTACACAGCCATTAGGAGGGGATATTTAATAACGGCTCCAACCGACATTTTTCAGACACATTTCGGCTGAATTTTAAGCCAAGATAATATCGAAACGGTTGCAACTCTTATTGACAATGCAAACACAACTCGGTACACAACCACTTGATAAAAATGTTGACTACATTCTCACGGCATTTAACTGGATTGATTTCGAAAAATTTAATCGTCCAAAATGTCTGTTGAAATTTGGTAAGAGACATTTAAAATCTCAATGCGAAAGTGACGAATGAAACGAGTAGCAAAGAGACGGCCGACGTTTGACTGGCCGAAGATGGACTGTTAGCAGGTGACGTAATATTGTTGACCCAAGACGAATAAGAGCTCTGTCTGGTGTAGGCGGAAGGATCGCCAATCTGGCAGGAGTCTCATTTCGGCGCTATAAAACGATCCCAATTTGCTTGTAGGCGCAGTCCTCTGTCTGTTTGAACATCATCGGATTGCCTTTGTCGACCTGTCGGACAGTCTAATTGAAATCAAATTTCCAGTCTAAATGTTTTATCCGCGGCTTGTTTATGCAGTGCGACGATTTATAGAGATACGACTTTTATCTATCCTTGAATTGTGTCGTATTGCGTAAAAATGGGTACGTGGATGATTAAGAAACCGATAAGAAATTTGTTTGTAACTAATGAGCTCCACTTGTTATTTTGAAGCTTGGGGGGGGGGATTTAATTTTCCCAGGCCACTTGTTTCGGACTTGTTTTTGAGAAGAAGAATGCAAAATCTTCGTGTTTCATGTGTTATTGATTCAAATCGAATAGCATTTATTTTTCCCATCTTTTTGATTTAAATTGATCATCAATTCTTTGATAGACGAAACGCCAGAATTAGAAATGCAGGATGGGGTGGGAAACAGATTTAGAAATTTATCGAAAAACTGATCAATGAAACGAGCAACAAAATAGCGAGTGAAGTTTGAATGGTTGCCGAAGAAGATGGGCTCGGTGTAGTAGTTGGTGTCCTTGGTGTAGTAGACGTGGAATTGGTCGACGTTGAAGATTGACTGGTGGTCGAAGTTTGACTGGGAGCAGGCGAGGTAATGTTGTTGACCCAAGACGAATAAGAACTCAATCGGGTGTAGGCGAATGGTTCGCGAAAATGGCAGAAGTCTGAAAAATAAAACTGTAAAACGATCCCGATTTGCTTGTACCTTCCGTCCGTCTGTTTGACCATAATCGGATTGCCTTCGTCGACCTGTTTCGGACAGCAGTATAATAATTGTAATCAAAATTCCCTCGATTCAAAACTCTAATCTAAACGGTGCGGCAATATTGACCTTGCAAATTTCGCTATCGGCAGCTCCTGTTGCGCACATCATTTGATCGGTCATGACGTTGTCATAGGTGGCATTGCAATCGCTATTCGATGCGACAGTGACGTTCATTTTGTGAAGTATGAGGCTCGGATCATTATCTGAAATGTGTCGAAACAACTCGTTGACGTAAAATATTAATTGGAAATGATTGAAATGTGTATTTTACCATCAAGTTGTACAACAGCGAATCCTGTAACGGTGACGTTTTGGTTGACGTAATCAGGTTCGGATGGATTTGGCAGGCAGATGGGATGGATGTATTCTGCATCAAGTTTACATCGTTAGATTTTTTGAAATTATTGTTTTAGAATTTGATTTGATTTTGTTTTACTCGTGTACTCGACGACGGTTGAGAGTTTAACCAGGGCAATGTCTCCGGCCTTGGTGGTAGGATTCCAGTTGGGATGGATAAAAATTTCGTTTCCCCAATATTCTTTGCGATTCGCTTCTGATGGGGCACTGATGTTGTGCGCTCCCAGATAAACATATACCGCCTCTAAATCTTGCCTTCATGATCAAATCAAATGAAATATTAATAATTTAAAAAATGTTAAATGGTCTTTTGTTTTTGGACTCGTACCCTGGTGGCCCTTCCAGGCAGCTGGCGGATGTCAGAATCCATCGATCGGCAATCAGACTGCCTCCGCAGGAATTTGTCGAATTTGTTTCGTTGCTGCTTTTGACAACTAGGAGGGTCGCTTGCCAGGGGAACTCGTTGGGTGCCGTTTCTCCTCCACCAAAGATTTTGCTTGTCGCCATTTCGTTGGCCACTCCGCAATCAGCGTAAGAGGGTGTAGCCGTAGCCCTGCCGCTGGATGAAATTCCACTTTGAGCCAGAGGGGCTAGGATGTTGTTCCGGTGCGAAAGCATCAGCCGGGATATGACGTTGTCGACCTCGTCGGAGGCGAATGTCAACCCGGCGGCCGTCAAGAGGACGAGGGAAAGAGATCTTACTAGGAACTTGGCCGACATTTGTGTTACTATAGCGCGAATGTGTCTGTACTTTTGTCGATGCTTTTCAAGCGTTTTATACCTAAAACAGGGGAAGTTTAGTGTGGCTAAGTTATCGGCGTGAAATTATCAAGTTTTATTGCCTGTGAACTAAATTGGTATATGTCACCATTTGTGGGTTATTTGATGCAATCTGGGATTTTAGGGGAAGTAAAATGTTGTTTAAAACTTGTAAAAGATGTTATTTTACAGCGATTTGCTTGCTGATTATAGGCTATGACACTCTCGTATACGCAATGCTCTCACGTAAATGCTTATACGCTTGTGTCATCTGGCGGGTATCTAATTGTAACAAATGCCGGGCTATTAAAATGACGTAATCACCGATGACTCAAAATTTCATTTTATACATTTTAAAATCGTTTGGTGATTCAACTTGTTTTGAGACTTGATAGAATAACTGAATAGACGATGGTAATATACATTTAGTAGGTGGGTGGGAGGGCATGCAAATGAGTCGTTAGAAGCACGCCGTCACGAAAGCGATGGAAACGAAGATAAGGGGCGTCGATAAAAAGGCGGATGTTGTCGGATGAGTGCCGGAAGTTGTTTCAATGACATCCTTGATCCACGTTGACGAATAAGAGCTCAGTCTGGTGTAACCGTTTGGGTGACCTTTTTGGCATCCCTCGGTCGAACCGAACGAAATAATTCCAATCTGTTTCCACCTGCCGTCCGGCTGTTTGTAATTCATCGGTCCGCCACTATCGCCCTGCGTAATATTTGCATAAATTTTAAAAGTTAATTCACTTGATGATTAGTATGCGTTTACTTACTATGCAAGTTCCCATGTTGTTGGCGCCACTGGTGCACATAATGTCGTCCGTGATGTTGTCGCCATAAGTTGCCCTGCAGTCGTTATTGGAGATGACCGGGACCGTCATCTTATGTAACACTGGGCTCATACGTGGACTACCTGCATTTTTTTGAAACATTTAACTTTGATTTGGATTAACTCGTCGTCACATGTTGAACGTAATACCGTCGTAAGTTGTACCCCATCCCGTGACGGTAACCATTTCGTTGACGTAATCAGGTTCGTCGATACCGGAAATTGACAGACACACTGGGCGGATGTACTCTGTACAAATTTTTGAATTTAATTGTTATTTTAAATTAAAGAACATTTTTAAATGGCACGTGAATATTTGACGGCGCTTTTGAGTTTGATGAGAGCAATGTCTCCTGCATCGGTGGCCGGATTCCAGGCAGGATGGATAAAGGTTTCGCTATTCGAATACAATTTCCGGTTGTCTTCCGACTCTGCCGTGCGATCGTGAGCCCCCAGATAGACGTCGATGTATCTCACCTTTTGTCTAATTCACAAAGAATGAAATTTTGACTTGAACCTTATCATTGATAATGATGGAATTGTTTACCCTGGTACTACGAGACAGCGAGCGGCTGTCAGGATCCAACGATCGGCGATCAAAGTCCCCCCACAGGCGTATGCATTGCCACTTTGCATTTCCACCTGGAGGAAGGCCTGCCACGGGAATTCGTTTGGTTGCGTCTCTGCTCCACCAACGATCCTGTTGTTGGAAATCGAATCGACCATTCCGCAATCGGCGTCGAACGCCGAATAAGATTTTCTGAACCCCAAACTGTTGGCACCGATCACGAATAGAACGTTAATGACGACGACAAGATAACTGATATTAAATAACTTGAAGGCCATTTCTTTTTGTCTTTTAACGGTGAACACCAACTGAAAATGTGTTGACTCGCAGAGCGATCTATTTGAAAAATGCTTGTTTGATTTCGGTCTGTTTTAAAATGCTGCCCAGCCAACACACATTTCAGCCTGGGTCGTATATCTTATTTCATTCTCAGCTGCATGGGGAATCGACAGCTCGACTGATATGCAAAAGGGCTGGCCTTTGTTCCGTGTGTGTTTGTCCCGCAGAGATATGTGTAACAAAATAGGTTATTGGCCATGGAATAGATATTGGGAGATACAGGTGCAGATTAAGAAAGCTGAAAAGACTTTTTTTTGTTTGATTTTTGTTTTTTGTTTTTTTTTAAATTGAATTTGGCACCACTGTTTTTTTATACCAGCGTAGAAGCGGGAAAAATTGTACGACATGCAGTGGGTTAAATCTAAGCCGTGAAACAGTGGGGAAATTGAACGTCATCAATTGCATAGTGAGCAAAATTATCTTCCCCTAAACAAAATTAGGACCCCTAAACCCTAAACTGCAGTTTTTTTTTTAAATTTTAAACAATAAGAATTGAAACTTTTTGTATTTTTTAAAGATTTTTATTGAACTCACAAAGGAAATAACGAAACTGACGAGACTAGCAAAATAAACCGTAAACGAAGTGCCATCAGCCAACTCCAATTAAGGAGCTGACTGACTTGGCACCTGGCCAACTGCTCGAGACAAAATCGTTATCCAAAAAGCCACCAATTAAGGCAACTTTGAACAATTCAATTGCTCGGGCAATCGCCGTTTATTCTGTTTCGTCCAGGTAGTGTGAGTCTAGAGGTTGGGTGTCTTTTAGTAGATATCTTGGCCCATCATTTCTGCATACGCCGATTGACAACTGTCCAATCTTCCGGTTAGTGTAATCATCCCGTTGATGTCGGAGGGTCGGTTTATCCTTACAAAATACTTTCTTCCGATCTCGTGAAGCCTAAAGGTCTTGATCCGCTTGAGCAGCTTCGAGTTGGGAAATTCTGCCGTCACCGTCAGTCCATCGATGACGTCATCCGCGGCTGCCTGCCTCGCTTCTTCCGTATTTCCGGTGATCAAGAAAGAGTAATTCCCATCGGGTGATCTGTTTAGCCGTGCAAAAATTTGATATTGTGTTTCCAAGCGGCGAATGTTGGAGCCACCACCACCGATAATCTTTCCGTAATCTCCTTCCGGAACGTTCTTCAACATTAACCTGTTGCCGGGGAGTGAAACTCGTTCAACGGGTGTCGTAGTGATCACGAGGTCGTCGATCTTGACCTGGCCGTTGTTATTGGTGTAGGATTTTGGTTTCGGTTGTTCCAAGACGGGCGGCGGCCTTGCAGCTTCCGTGTTGTTAGTTGGATTAGCAGCTGCAGATTTTCGGGTCGACTGGACCGCATCGCCATAAGTCTCCTGCGTCCCATCCGGATTTACCACATATCCGCTCATGGGTTTATCTTTATAGCGGATATCTCCAACGGGGAAGTGAACTTTGGGTTTTGGAGCGGCAGCTGGGACAGCAGCAGGCGATTCGGTTGATGTTTCACGGGCCGGGATGAAACCCGAACGTTGAGGGTCATCCTGTTGGGTTGTACGGGTTCGAGGTGGAATAATTTGTGGCGTCCCAACGTCTTTGGCGATTGATTCAGTTCGAGTGGAAACAACTGCATCCATATCCGGCCCGCATCCCACCTCTTTGGTGATTGGCTTGTCGGACTTGTTGGCATCCGCAAACTCTTTTTTCAGTTCCTGCACCTGCTTTGCGTAACACCCAGCCTGCATTTTAATGACCATGTTGGTCTGGACTCTATCCAGCTCAAGTTGGGCTTTCAGTTCTTCTTTTTCAGCCAACAAACTCGAGACTTGCTGTCGAAGTTGTTCATTGTTGGTCGTTTGTTCCGACAGCTCATTTGTCAGGGTTTCATTGCGTTCAATTTGCAATTTCTCTCGCAGTTCAACAGACTGGGTGGTTTGCTGTTGTTGCTGCAAATCAAAATTGGCTTTTGTTAATGCCGATTTCAGTTGTTGTATTTGGTCGACATAATCTTCTCCTTTGTTGTTCTCAGGGGTGATTTGTAGAACGGGGAGTTTGGATGGATTGCAACTGACGTCAGGTTTAGTCTGGCGTGATTTAGACTTGCGGGTGTTGGGTTTCTTAGTTGCGTGATCCAGGTCAGGTAATGCTGGATATCCGGAGATATCCGGTGTTGGGTAAGTTATTGCCAGAGGCGCAATGACTTTCTTTTGGGAATGGGACGAGCGTTTTTCACTGTGATGGAGAAAAAACATCGTCACGACGAAAATGATAAAACAAATGAGGATGCTTAACATTTTCAAGATTTGAGTTGAAGTTTAGTTGAATAGTTTGCTTGTGAAAACTTTCGTGATTATTGGGGTTGAATCGTCGAGGCTTTATAGACTCGGCCAACGACTTGGACGTCTGCAATCAACTTTTGACCTCTTCAACTTTGATTTTACAATTAATTTACATCGAAAAGTATTGAAATCTTTTTTAATTTCAAAGATTTTATTTTAAAGAAGAATGTTCAATTACATTCAACTTAATTATATTAATTTTGAATTGATTAATTTGTACTAAAAGGAGTGGAGGATGATTCTCGTGATACAGAAGTGTTGCGCAATACGGCATTGCGCAATACAGCATTGCGCAATATCGTTTCAAATTATTAAGAATCTACCGCTAGATGGCTGTTGGAATTGAAAAATCGTCTGCACACTGCTGTTGACTTAAAATTTCAGATTCCGTTTCAGTAAATTGTTTTTCTCGTTTGGTTTCTCGAAATGATTTAACAAATTAAATGAATGAAACAAAACCCTGTCATTTGGTGTTCCAAACATATTTTCGTGGCACCTACTAACTAACCTAACCTAACCTATTGTCATTTGCAACGCGTCCACCTTTTCTTTCAATTGGTGCCAGTTCAAACCCGGTGGCCCCCCTTTTGCTTTAAACTTGTGCTGAAACTCTTTTGAATTTCGATCCGTGGTCGTTGGTGACATTCTTTGCCATCACGGCTCGACGTACTTTGTCTTACGTACATAAAAAAAGGTACGAGGATCAACTTGTAATGGGCTTATCAATTAGTGCCGAAAATCTTGATTGAATTCGAATTTTGCTTCACATTAATTAATAGGACATCTGCATTCTAAAACAGTTTATTTCCTTACAATTCGCCAGTCTGGTCCTTTTAACAAATTTTAATTGAAGAAGAAGGCGGATGGTTTTCCAGGTCCTTGGTAGACTGCCGACGTCATGTTGGTTAGTACGTAACTAGCGTCGAGTGCAAACCGATGTTGATTCTTCCGACCTGTTGGAAATCAATCAATTAATTTAGTTAAAAAGAAACCTCTCAAGAGTTAAAAAAGAAATAGACTTATTACTTTGATTGACGAAAAACTCGGCAAAGTACAATCCAGGTTTGACGGCAGCCGGCCAGCTTGAGGTTGCTTCCGGATGGAATTGCGATCCCCATATGGGATAGCTTTTGGCCTCTATCGAGGCCACGAAGGTTGCGCCGTTGTCATCGATCGAAGTGGCCAAATTGGTGTAAAACTTGTCCAACCCCGAAAGTGTCAAGTTCTGCGGTGATATGCCATAGTTGTGATAATTGGGCGTCGATTGGTTGTTGACCAGCAAATCCATCACATCCAGCGGTGCGTTTTGATACAACCGACTGGTACTGGCCCCTGTTTGGATGATCAGCAGTTTTAAAATTACACTTGGCGATAGTTTAATATTTAATTTTCTTTAGGTCGAAATACCTGGGCTAAAGTTCAATGGCAGAGCTTTTTTCTGTGCTGGAAATGAGGCCAGGTAACTCTTTTTGCCGGCCGATAAATACAGGAGCAATTGAAAGCCTAAGCAGGTGCCCCAGATGGGGAAGAAATCTCCGTTGTTGTTGGCAGTGATGGCCAGATTGTACAAGATGGAACCAGCTTTGCTGTAGCCCGATGATCGAATGCTGGCCGATCCTCCGGGAATGATCAATCTGTTTTTTATTTTCAAATTGAATTAGAATATCGCGGGAAAATTAATTTTGCCATGGCGGTGACGTTGGATAGGAAATCTTACCCGTTGATAGAGTTGAAGATGGTCGTGTAATAAGAATCGGTTTGATTAATTCTGTCAAGGCAATTTAGTCATAGCGATTAATCAGAGTTTATTTGATTGACTTGTATGTGTTACCTTATGGGCACAATTGTGGCGTTTTGGGTCTGCAGCCATTTGACGTAGGAAATCAAGTGAAAGCTGATGGCTCCTGGTGGAACGGAAATCAAATCGCTATCCACTTCTTGTGTCAAGATTCCTGAGTAATATCGACATAACTTTCTCTCTTCTATAGTGAACAAATTTTGAATGTTGTTAAATTTCTCACCTATAACTGGGCCTGTAATAACAGCAGACTGTCCCTGGATGTAGTCGGGATGTCCGATAATTGCCCAGGTCAGAACCAGCCAACCAAAATGGAACGACGCCATGTTTTTGTCTCACGTCTGGTTTCTCCAACTGTTTTTCTCTCAATGAAATCGAGTTCGTTGCATTCCCTTTGGCGATACTGTACATCGCATTTTTATGGGGCACCAGTTTATTCGCCCTGTTGTTGATATCAACACAGCAGGTGTCTCGCAAATGTGTCACTTTCGTCAATGGGGTAATTGTTTAGATCCGTGTTGTGTACAGCCCGATATGTTTGCTGCACGCACTTGGCGCAGCAGTTGTGACGCAACTGACGGATGTCCGTTGTACCACTTATCCACATTTTGACGTCTATCGCCCTGCTACGGGACACTAGTTGCTAGGGGAACTCAGTTAAATGGAAAATTGCTGAAACTGAACAATTGTTGCGTAAACCGTCCAACTTAAAAATGTAAACTTTTGAAAAATTCTTAAAAAAAACTCTTAAAAAATGACCTTTTGTTACGGCCTTTTCTGCGCCCGCTTTTCTGTTGATATGGCGCGTGGACGTTGAAATTAGTCGGGGGCACAGGACGAAATAGCAATTGCGTGTTGCTGGCTATCAATGATCAGCTTAGCACGTGGATCGATAACTCAATCAATCAAACAAGAAAGAGTCCATCGAAATTATGTTTCACTCTGCCTGTCACATTTTTACCACATTAAAGAAAACCTAATCAGAGACATAGAAAGATGTTTGATTGGATCACATTCAGTCAAAGTTGAAACGCTTCTACGTTGGGTATAGTCTTGGGATTGGTTTTTGATGAGCGTGGTTACATTGAATAATTGAAACAATCGAAACAATTCCTTTAATAATCTGATCGCAATTGTGCTCAAACTGTTGTCCTTTTCGACCAGCGGTGTTTGCGTTTTTGAAGAGGATCTTGTCCATCCGATTCCTGAAATCCTAAATTGTCTTTGTTCCAAAACAATAAACAGCGATGTTAGCCTTTTCGCCTGTTTAAGAACCTTGCTCAATTAAATATCCCTATTGATGCGCTTCTCTTTTCCATTTAAAAAGGAATAATACGACCATCCTGATGCACACGTATCTATTATTCCCGTTTATTTAATAGTCCATCACCAATAATAGAAACAAAGACTAAACCCTCCACCAGTCAAAATCCTGTCCAGTTCAAATTCTGATCATTTTCCAGCAGTTTTTACTTTTTACCCAAAAGACCGAGACCGAGGCCAAGATCGAGACCGATATCGAGACCGAGGCAGATGGAAATGAGAGCGTTGGGACTGCAGGATCGTTTGGGGATGTGACCGCAAATGATGCGGGACGACGGCGGAGTGGGAACGGACCAGGCTCCGCCCGATAACGGCTGACTGTAGAGCGTGCAAGTGCCTCCGTTCAGGAGGGGATTGTACGTGAAGTGGGTGCACCTCGAGTCGCTGCTGCAGATCTCGTTGCCGCACACCAAGGCGCTGCCCACGTTAATCCTGACGTAGAGGACCAAGCCGAGGAACTGTCGGTTGTAGGTGTAGACGCAGTCCTCAGAGTATGGCTGGGGCGTCAGTGGCAGGACCTGCTTGGTGGTCGGATCGACCACCGATGTGTCGGCCGATGGCTCGATCACTTCCGGCTCCTGGTCGAACGAAGGAACTTGACGGCGTTCACGCGAGAAATCCATGGGCTCCTCATCCATCAGCAGAGTGTGGGCGGAAGCGACCGCCAGGATCAGGACAAGGAAGTAATTCTGTATACAAATTTTCAATTAGATTTAACTGCATTTAGAATTGAGCGTGTTTTAGTGACGATAGGATTTTACCTGCATGTTGGCGATTGTTCGGCTGTGTGAGACTGTTTTTCTAAACGGTCGACGAGTTTCTATTTATACCTCTTGAAAGGATCGATCAGATGCACCAGAGCTTAAATCGATTTCAGTCAACGCGTTATGTCGTCATTTGTCGATTGGAATCAATTCTGATTTGAATTGCTGGTGAAACACCGCAGTCCGGCCTTGGCTAATCGTTTCAACCGAGTCTTGCAGCCATCCCCGTACGTATAAGTCAACTGCATTGTGCCACATACTCGCTGCTTATAAGAGGCTCTCAAGGATGTCAGCCATTTCGTTATCATGTGCAATTACTCGGCTTCAGTCAGATGGTGGAATCTATAAAAGAACGCAGGTTTTTGAACGTGATCCTTTTTTTTATTAGGTTACGCAATTTTAGTTTTAAAGATAAGCTAATTGAAATTTTGTCAGAATTTAGCCATCGAAATCTCAGCATTGTTTTTCTTTTTCTGGAACAATTAAATTTCGTAGATAGTGCCAAGGAATAACAATTTGGAAATATTAATTTAATGATTTCCTATTTATCTTTTAAATATTTCAAAATCTCTTTTAAAGTCGTTTAAAGTCAGCGCGATTATGTCAATTGAAATAAGGACAAGAGTGTCTAATGATGATGGCGTGATGTTTCATAAGATATCCTTTGCTCGTCGTGTATTGCGACTTTAGTCCACACCTGATTTTTTTTTTTTTTTTTTCTTCTCCCCCTTTTTGGCGTTAGCAATTAAATATTTCTGCCGGAATCCAATTTTATCTTTGATTAGATGAATAAGGGAATATTTTTACCTGCATGTTGGTTATTCGTGCACTGAGATTGTCAACTGTAAGAGACAGCGGTGCTTTTTCATCTGTCCGATTTTGTGTCTTACATGGTGTTGGATAATCAAGGGCTTGACAGGAATTATTTTCAGACAAGAGCCTTGTTGTTTTCTGACGCGTGTTTGATTATTGGCTAAGATCGCCCTAGTTAAGAATTAATTCCTATTATTACCCTTTTGTTCCTTCAAGGGTCAGTCGCTGGATATGCTTTTTATTGTTACCTAACGGGCGAAAGAAATTCTATTTGAGCAGCGTCCAAACACTTTGTCGCCTATAACATGCCAAAATGTCACGTCCAAGTTCAAAATTTTTTTATTTTATTTTTCCTAAAATCGGACGTCAAAGTTTTTAGTGGCTCAGATTTATTTTTCAAGTTCGAACACTATTGTCATCATCGGTGGGCTGTTTAGATGGGGTAAAGGATTTAATTTAAAAAAAAATTCCAAAATCCAATGCATCGCTTGAATGATGAGTGAATAAAATCACGAAAAATGATTTACTATCCGTCAGTCATTTTATTGCCTTTTCGGTAGGGTATCAAACACATCACACTCGAGTTAACTAAAGATAGTCCCCAATAGACCGACATGAAAAACCCACAGAGACCAGAACACTAATAACAAGAAAAAAGAATAATTAAAAAGAGAAGCATCTAATGTTAGTTCTGCTACAGTAAACGTTATAAAATTTGCCATGGTCATTGTCGCTGGAACATGCTGGATTCGTTTTGGTCGTCTTCCATCCTCCTTTTTACTTGCCAGCGATGCCCAAATCCACATCCAGGCAGACTCCGATCAGAGTGGGATGAGGTTTGAGGCAGTGGGGTGGTTTAGTCGGGCATTTGGTAGGACAAGGAGGTTTGGTAGGGCAAGTTGGGCATGTTGGTTTGGTTGGGCAAATAGGACAGAGTGGGCAATGATGAGGAGGGCAAGTGGGTACGGGGCAAGGGAGTATAGGCCGGCAGGTGAGAATGGGGCAAGTCGGTCTGGGTGGGCAGCTGGGGCATTGATGCGAATAAGGACGATGGTGATGGTTGTAATGATGATGAGGAGGTTTCACACAACTGGGATGACAATGAGGGTGGCAATTCCGGCAGTTGATAATAAGGTCGCCGGTGTTTCTATCGTCGGCCATGGCCGTTTCGTCCGCTGCAAAGTCCAACACCGACCCCTGCTTTTCAAATATTAATCATAGTTATATTTATTCCTAATAACAAGACCCCACAAATTCAAATTAAAGTTACGTCATTGGAGTCTTCTTGGGCCACCACGCAGGCGATGCCAACGATCACCAGAGCCAAGATTGACAGTCCCTAAAGCCAAATCATGAATTTCAAATGTGTTGAAAAGTGTTCAAATGTATTGAATTAGATGTAATACTACCTTCATTTTAAATTTTCTTTATTTTGGGGAATTATTAGACGACTGGAACGTGACTGGAACAGCAGAGAGCAGAGGACGGATAGATTCAACTCGACTCCGGCGTCGTATTTATATGGCAGCCAGTTGATTTTGTAAGCAATTTTTAAATATTGAACAGCTTTGTAACGTAATCACGCAGCACTTGAATGACGAAACAGGAGCGATCACTAAAAGCAAAAGGTTGAAACGTTGAAATAATGGAATCGTTGGATGCCACTAATGCTTCTTTGACCTTCGTTCGTTCAGGGTCCCAACGGCGCCCAGTTTAGCACCTGGCTCCGGATGTTTTAATCTTCATCGCATGTTTACTTGGTGAGTCCTTTTTTTATACTCTGCAAATTTGAATTTGAATTTTTATTAGCTGTAATAATGGTTATAACCTGCTTACCATACGTTTAAAGGATGTGAATAATAAACCCATTTAGTGGTAAATGGCATCATTTCAGAGATAAGTCATAATTGAGTGAATGGCCTACAACTCACACGTGTATCTTATTCAGTTGTAGGAATTATTCGAGGAATGTCACACCAGAGTAAGACCATTAAACCCCATGTGGTCACTTGTGAGTAATCAAACCATAAAGGAAGTATGACTCAAATTTTGTATTTTTCCTTTAGAATGATTGCAGCTATAATTTCATTGCAGGGGCTATACTATTTCTGCTAAAACGGAATATTTAGCTTCCAACAATCAAAGATGAAGCCTCACTGTAAATCCATACGTTAAGTAGGACAGTAAAAATACCGGTCAAAATCAACAAGGAATCGATAGCCACTCGACCACCTATATGCCGACAGTAACAAAAACAAAAGTTAATTTTTAAAATTAACCAGAAAGATGATTTCGTTTGAATTTATTTAAAAAATAAAAACTCACACAAAGAGATTCTAGCGAATTGAACCCGTTGGCAATCGGCGATAAAGGGTTGGTACGCACTGATGCTCCACGAGTTCATCCCAATTAAGGTGAGGCCAATTAAAATGGCGTAAATTGCCAAAACTTGTTGGGTTCAGAGCTCTTCCTGTGATGATAACATAATTTTTTGGTTGACTTAATGCGTCGATAATAGAAACGAATTTAGTTATAAACCATTTTTTTTTCGCGATCACGAAGCTGTTAAAGATGAGAAAGATTCCTCCCCAAATTCCAGTACTCACCAAATCAGGTATCCACTGCGCACCGGAAACAATCAATGCCACAATCTAAACGCATTTTGCAATTTAAAAAAAAAAAAGATATGTTAAATAGATTTGAACAAAATATTCGTAACATCGGATATTCAGTCGTGATAATTTCGTTAAATTTTTTACCTGTAAAATGAAAGCGAAAATTCCTAGAAAACTATTTCCAAAAGTGAAAACCGAACTCGCCATTTTGAGGACGATTACAAAATAAACTTTAGTTGTTTAGAATATCAGGTTTGGATGTGGTTAGTGCAAGCGATGATGTCTGTAATTAAATCTAGCGATGCCACGAAGCTCTCATTTATACCTGCACCAAAGGTGTTGATAACGTTTCGTTTAATGAGTAGAAGGCAATAGTGAATTAAGATATTAGCCGCCTTTGATGATAGAGCGTGGTTTTGACTATTTGTAAGCTTTACTATATGCTAGTATTTTCGTGATTTCACAAGTAAATTTTATGGGCAGCCAGCCAGCCAGTCTTGCGACATTTTAGCGCAACTTTTATTACATTTCTTAAAAGTGATTCTGGTCTGAATGAAAAATGCGTAGTTTGCCACACGTAAAAATGCCCTAAAAATTCAAATTACGATGAGTCAATGACGTAAATGATGTCCTATTTATTAGTGCCCTAATTACCAGCGCCATCTGTTCGAACACTTGCACTGTTATTCTTGGTATCTCAAAGCCCGCGGCAATTTCAACGTTTTGCCCACACATGCCTCATTTTCTGATTGTTATCACCATGAGACATATCGCTCTGTAAACAATATATACTTTTAACGTCCGTTCCACTTTATCACTCGAGAAATGGCTGCTGCAGCTTGCACTTATTCAGAGGAAACTGAGAGTTTCGTTACCTGTAGTATTTGCCTGTGTGAATTTGATGCTGAAACCAGGAAACCAAAGTTCCTACCGTGTGCTCACACACTTTGTCTTAAATGTTTAAAGGTAAATAATGTTTTGTTTACATTACTCTTGAATAAGTGATCCATACCGTCTTTCTGTAGGAGATACACAAGGAGTTTGTCATTAGTTGCCCACTCTGTCGTAAAGAGTTTTCTCACCAGGATGACGTCTCAAGTCTTCCAAACAATTCTTATGCACTTCACATGCTCAAATTTTCAGAGAAAAGCCCAGAAACCCCAGCAAGTAAACCTGATTCAACAAACGGGTACAAAAATCAAATTTTCTGTTTCATGAATTTACAAGTTTTGTTGACCTTCAATTTTCAATAGGAAACCTACATGGTGTCTCACTTGTGGAGCATTGGCTAAACAGGGATGTTCAGTTCACTCAATCATTGATGTGACAGCAAAAACAATCAAGAATTTTGAGTCGTTGTTGAAACTCAGAGATGATATCAAGAAAATGAGAGACCAGGGACAAACAAAATTGGCTTTGGCTATCGAAAAGAGGAAAGAAGTTCAGACTCATTTGGATCAATTATCTCAATGTTTAAAACTAGTCCTGCATGAAGTCAACCTACAAGAAGAGACAAACAATATTCTCCTAGTCGAAATGATTTCTGAGTTGGAAGCAAGTAGTCCTTGTTTACATCAACCTCTCAACCCTGAAATACCACAAGATGAAGACCCACTTTTATCAGAATTGATATCTCTAGTCGACGATTCCAATCCACAAGATAGTTTCGATACTCTCAAAGAGAAAATGAAGAAATCACTACTGTCATGCGAGAGCAAATTAGCCGATGCCGTCGCCGTGGCCAAAACTCTTCAATACCAGAAAAAGAGTAAAATTTCTGTGTGGCTTACTGACCCCAGAAATCAGACCATTCCTACCTTTGACTGGCTGGAAAAGGGTTTCACCACGTACTGGCCAAGCGACACCAACCTGTCCCCGACCAAACGCGATTTCCTGCTTCTCTCTCACATCGTCTTTTCCATTCAGAAGAGGGGCGCAAAGCTTAACAAACAAACTACATCCGATGTTACTGCTGATGAGCCTCCCGACCACAACCTTTCTGTGACCAAGAAATTTGAAGAAACGAGTCCGTCAGTGACGACTACCAATCCTAGCTCAGTGATTAGTTTGAACAGCCCTATCGAAAAATTTGATCTCAACAAAGCAACTTTAATTATGACTGTACGGCGACACGGTACGTTTAAGGGCTCTGTCCACATCAAATTATCTCCGAGCTGCAATTCCCAATTTATCCAGAAACTGGGGAAAATCTGCTTCCGAACTCCCAAACAATTCAGCAACCTGATTGAAAAAGTGAGTCTAATAGTTGCAACATCAAAATATTTCCAATTCCGTAACGCTCGTTCTCTTTTTAAATTTTAGACTGTTCCTGGCGTGTTTCTGCTTGTCCCAGCGTTCGAGGACATGGCAGACTTCTCCTATGATGACTTGTCTAGCTTACCGCTCACCCGCCATTACATGGAAGCCGGAATATCGTTGTGGGTGGACGAGTACGGCGATCTGGGAGGTTGGAATTTGGTTTTCCCTCTGCAGTACTTTGAAAACAAAAGGAACGATATGCACTTGAAAACCATCCAGCCCGTCTATTTCATCGGCCAAGTTACACAAGGTATTGAAGCTATTGAAGCGCTCAGCTGGACGACAAAATACCAGAGAAGTGGCTACACTTTCACCTTGGAATCGCGTTGAAATCAACAATCAATCGTTTTGTTTTTCCCCGGAAAGGTGTGTGCCAAGAAAGGTTGTTTAACTAGATGTTATCCATTCCTTCATGTTTATTTTTTAAAATCAAGACAATGATGTAACCTTAACAAAGACTTTTATCGTTTGAACGTGTTTGAAATCGGAATTTTTTAACTAGTCACGATTTGGCAAGACTTTTGAAAGTTACATTTTTAGCGCTTTCCGCTAGAGGGCATCATGCACGGACTCATCTCAAATATGCTAAGGTAAAATCAAACACCAAATAATTAGGAAATCAGAACGTGTAATAATCAAATCAAGAGAAATATTAGAATTGCAACCTAAAAAGAATTTGTTTTTTCCAACACTAACATTTTTAAATTTTCAATCCAATCCAACGATTGTCTTTGAATTTGAATTACTCTTTGAGATATAAGTAATCACGGCCAAGAATGAGTTGACAACGATAATTAGAAGGCCGAGAACGGCCATGATTGGATCCCAGGCAATTCTATCACCTGCATAAAAACAAAGGTAATTTTGGCTGAATGGAAAGAATGAATCGTGGTTGTAAAAATTGGCTTAGCTTACATTGTTTTAATCCATAAATAACAGTAGCTATTAATTGACAATTGTCGAGTAATCCTTGATAGCTGTCGAAACTCTTGGTATAAAGGCTGATTAATGCGATACCAATGAACGTTGCTTTTACTCCCAGTCCTATGATAATGACTTTATTTTTCAACCTAAACAAATAACATATGGTCTATCAATCTAAAGTTTTACTAGGTTAAATTTATAGATGAAACTGACTTTGAACTAATGAGAAGAAGGCCAAACACCATCAGGTAAATTCCTCCGCAAATGCCTAAAGTAGCCGATTCAGGATCGTGGAAACAAAAGGTAACAACTCCAAAGACCACGTTAGTTATGGCAAGTGCTTTTTCCATAATGGGAAAGAAGGAAATCAAACCACAGGTAACTGGGGAGGTAATGCTGTAACAGCCATCACTAAACTGCACAGTTGAATGCAGTGTGCAGTCTTTTGAAATCCATATACTACTGATAAGCACATTGGCCGTAGCGTGGCATGTGATTCAGCTAAACTGATAAAACACGAGACTTTATACATCGGCACTTCCCCACAGGTCTCCCTTGTAGAAACCTGCTGATAAGGAAAACAAAGAAATGACTAATGCAGCCTAGAACTTGATGACGACATTTTCCTAGTCAAAATATTTGGAATTTTCGCCAACCGCTAGAGAGATGAGGAGAGGCGGAGCCCGCCACCTCACGATATAATTAATTATCACTCTATTTTACGCCCAAAATATTACTACAGTTTAAGCTAAAGGAAAGTGTGGCGTGGCGTAACCCAAGGGGATCAGGCCAGCATGTATATTTAATTTTTTTTTTAACTTCGCAACCTAAGAGGATTCCAGCATTTTTAGATACATAGCCTACTGAAGAAAAAACTCAAATTTGTATTTCCCGGCTTCCTGCTCGGCTTAGTTCACCAGATTCCCGTTAGTCCTTTTTTTGGAGTTTAGGGAAAAATAAATCAGCTGTTTGAATTGGAGCATTGGTTTGTTTAGATAGAAATTTAGATAACGTCAGTTTCTATCTTGCGAGTTACGAAATGGCGACAGCCAACGACTTAAAAGATTTTATAACATGTGGTGTTTGTTTATGTGAATTTGACGATATAAATAGGATACCAAAATTTCTTCAATGCTCTGCACGCCATACAGTCTGCCTTTTGTGTCTAAGGGTAAAATAATCGTTTCCTTGCCCTTATAAAACAACTTACTATATTGTTGAAACAATAGAAAATTATTAAAAATGCAACAGTATCCTGTCCATTTTGTCGCGAAAACTTCTACGTGGCTGATGCTTCCAAGTTGCCCAACAATGTTTATGTCCTTCACATGCTGAAATTTGGAAAACAGAAAGGGAATAAACCCATCGACAAGAAGGTTCTGTAAGTATTAACATTCAAGATTCAACAGGTGTAATGTATATGCAAAATCTTGATAACCATACAAAAAACACCAGAGGTCCCAGTGTTTGCCCAACTTGTGGATCAGGAATCAAGTCTGATGCAGGAATTAATCAATTGGCCACTGCCATTGAAAAGCAAAAAGAGGCTCACAAGCAGTTGGGAGCCGTTATGAAATCCATCCAAGCAGCGGAAGAAGAAGTAAAGAAACTTCAGGAAGAAAATGATTTTAAATTGACGCAAATGGTTTCTCTGATGGAATTAAAAGACAATTTTGTCTTGAAGGACAGTTCTGTTTTCATACTCAGAGTTTATAAGTCTGGTCAGCCAAAAGGGGAGATTCACATAAGTCCTAACATATCACGTGCTACCACACATTTTCTTAAAAAGTTGGGTGAATTTTGTTACAAGTCTCCTATAAATTTTAACAGCACTGTTGACAAGGTAACACAGGTTTTTTATTCAAACAACTTGTTATAAAGCAGCTTTAAATCTTGTTATATTTAATACGACAGGCCATGCCAGGAGTTTTTGTTTTACTGTCGAATGAGAACTCACAATTTCTGCCTGACTCAAGTGACATCAACAACTTCTCCGTGGAACAGGCTTGCGATTACGGAGAGGTCGGTATAACTTCGATTTATTCTTCGGGCAATAAAGTTACGGAATGGAGCTTCGTCTTCATACTGGAAGATAACGAAACGTTCATAGAACGCGATAACCTGCCCGAAAACGTATCGAACGACTGCGAGCTCATTGGCCACGTTAGTTGTTATGATGTGCTGGAACAATTGAGCAGGGTTTGCAAGTCAGCAAGAACAAAGTATACTTTTACATTGGAATCCAGATAATTTCAAAAGGCGTTCGTTTTGTATGACTTAAAGAAAAATGATTTACGTAGTGTACCAAGAGTGAGTTTTTAAATTTCGTTATTACTAATAAAACAGTTCCTTTTGGTAGATCTTTTTCAACATAATATGATGAAATGTTATGCGTTTTTAAACCATTGTTATTTGTCTATTATATACAAACTGTCATACAGATCATGCAGACACAGATTTCTTTAGAATATCCTATACTAACCGCAACTTCTTAAATTTTTCCTGGCTTGAACTGTGAGTTATGAAGTGATTGCCGTATGTTAGATTATGCAGCATTATGTGGTAGCTAATCAGAAAGATAAGTGTTAACGTTTAGTGCTGCAGGTTCACGCCTATACAGTCGCTTGTCTAACATCACCGCCGCTGCAGCTGATAAAAGCGCGTACTAGTGTGCTATTGAAAACGATCGCAGTCGAATGTTGACCATAATTGAAATGGCCAGTGAAAATGAATTGGAAGACTTCGTGACTTGTGGAGTTTGCTTGTGCGAATACGACGAAGTCAAAAGGAAACCGAAATTCCTCCAATGTGCACACACCGTTTGCTGCGAGTGCCTTCAAGTAAGACATGGACAATCTACTGATAAGTTATTTCGAAATAATTATTTTGTAATTCTCAATTTTATGACTAAAGGACATTCGTCAAGATAACACTATTCCGTGCCCCTTTTGTCGCAAAATTACTTCCAAGGACCCCAGTGAACAAGGAGAATGGATTCTACCCAACAATTCTTATGCCTTACAAATGCTCAAACTTATCAACCGATCAAAACCCGTGCTGAATGTTGCAAAACCAGTGTAAGATCCATTTGTGCTAAGGGCAAGATCAAGTTTTAGCATCCTTCTTTCAATGTGCTATTATTTTAGGGAGCCAGAAGAGGAGGATGTCCAACTGAAGGCTGCTCTAGCCATGAGTTATATAGAGATGGAAACAAGGAAAAACCAAGAAGCTTTGGAAGAAGTTATGCTTCAAATTGTGATTAACCAAAGTCGACAGCAGGCGGTTGCTGTCGCCCCAGAGACCAGTGTGAAGCTTCAACGTCTGGGGCCAGGGGCTCGGGTTGTTCGTGGAGTTGACTGGATGTGGGCCGACCAAGACACTGCAGGAAATTCGACTGAGAGACAGGGAGGCACCGTGACGAGCGACTTAGTCAACGGTTGGATATCCGTCACCTGGGACCATGGTGGATCCAATACATATCGCATGGGTGTCAAAGGCAAGTATGATTTGAGAGTCATTACTCCGAATGAGTTCACGTCGCCGGATAAATGTTAAGATATATAATTGCTAAGGTTTGTTGTGCCTTAGAATCATCTATCCCAAATAAACTGACACATCAAGTTCAATTTAACACAAATAAATACAACTTATTTTTGCGAAGAAAGACTGAGTTAATATTTATCAAACATGACATTGTTTTATTCTGTCGAAATGCAAGTCGTTTCCCTTTTTTCTGTTCAAATTTCAATTTCGTTTTTGGATTTCCCTCGCTTTTTAATATTCTGTATCGTGATTATAGAAGCGGTTGATAGATGGCTCTATCACTCAAGTATCTTTGTTTGTTCGTCTGCACGTGCACGTGTGAAATGAAACGAAAGTGAATGTTAGAGCAGGTTAGAGCTGGCGTATTGTATTCGGCTCATAATTTGGCTTAGTTCATTAAGATTTTTCGAAATAGCAACAGCTCACGCCAACAAGATCACTTGTGGGATTGGACTGTCCGACTGTGTTAGTATGTACGGTGATGTTACCAGGAAACCCAAATTTCTTCAGTGTACAGCACGTCATACCATTTGTTTTGGTATCTAATAACGGTAACAAATTTGCAGCATACGTTTTTTTTTAGTTTGTTCATGACGTGACGTTTTGTTTTAGAAAACTTGCATAATGCCAAAGTAGACTTTCCTTTTTGCTTTTTGTCAGCCCGAAGGCCGAACGTATTTTAAATGGATATGTTGGCTGTTGTGTTGAGTACTGATAAAAAGTGATTTTATTTCCATTTTGGCATTTCGCCTTGGAAACTTTTTTTCCGATCTTCGAACTTCGATTCAAAAATAAAAAGGCTTCGATTTTTTACTTAAGATGGCGCGCACAGTTTTAAAGGTGGCAACGTCGGCTCAAAATAATAATCTCTGTCCTTCAAATCAAAACACAGGTGGCGAAAAAAATCGAAAAATAGACTTTCTGGTGGCAAAAGTTGATTTGATAAGATTTAAATGCAGTGAGCTGTGAAATGGCTACGGCAAACGTTGGTACAGATGTTGTTGAAGATTTTGTCACCTGTGGAGTTTGTTTATGCGAATATGACGAAGAAATTCGTAAACCCAAGTTTCTTCCCTGTTCCCACACTGTTTGTTTCCTTTGTGTTCAGGTATTTCGTCAAAAATTGAAAGAACTTATTGTTTGATTGTGTTCCATTTAACTGTTCTTCATTTTAACAGGAAATCCGCCGAGGGGACACTATTACGTGCCCATTCTGCCGCAAAATGATTTCAAAAGAAACCACATCCGTAGAAGGAGAATGGATTCTACCCAACAACAGTTATGCCCTTTACGTGATCAAGCAAAATAAAAAAATTGCCGAGCTGACTTCAAGTTCTGCAGTTTCAAAGTGATGACATGTTTTTTAAATGTTCCATTAAGTATTGTTGGTAATTAATGTTTTCTTTGTTTGAATGTTTTATTATTCAAACAGGATAGGATCCCTTACAGTTTTGAAAGAAGAGCTGATGAAAATGAGAGACACTGGAGTGAACAAATTAGCTCTTGCCATCCAGAAGCGTAAAGAAGTTGAAGAGCAAGTGAGCCTCGCTGTTAAATTTATTCAAGCTGCAGAAGAGGAGGCCAAACAATTTCTAGATGAAAATAACCTTTGCCTGGGGGAACTGATTTCAACCTTGGAAACCAAAAGATCAAAGGATTTTCCTGTCATAGACGATGGGGATGCAGAGGAAGCCGTGGTCTTTTCAGAGTTGCTTTCGTTAGTGGATGACTCGACATACGATGACACAGCCAAAACATTGAAGCAAAAGATGATGACGTCTGTTGAATTGTACAATCAGAAACTTACTGAAGCCACAGAAGTGGCTACAGAGTACGAATTCCGCCAGAAAACCAAGATTCAAGTTCATTTGTTCGATGAAAGCGATCGTCCAATCCAAACTTTCCCCGCGTTCGAAAAAGGATTTCGGTTCAATCAACCATCCGAAATTGAACCGCCAACTCAACAGGATTTAAAATTACTTTCTCATGTTGTTTTCTCGCTCCTACAAAAACAAAGGATCTCGTTAAAAAAGGAGGTTCAACCGATTAACACAGTCACGAGTGGTCCATCGACCAAATTACCAAGCCATCAAACACAAGAAACTGCTCATCCGCATAGCATAGCTCATCCCCGCAGTAACTTTCGTTTGAATTCTTCGTCCAAGTTTATTCTCCGAATTTTTCGATCGGGCAGACCGAAAGGCGAAATTCATTTTCGACCTGCGTCCACATTTCATCCGAAATTTGTGCAACAACTGGGCGAATTTTGTTACAGTTCCCAACGTGACTTTTCCTGTACCATCAGCAAAGTATAAACAGCCTTAATTTTGCAATTCTTTCCTTTCTACATAAACCTTTCTACATTTTCAGGCTACATCTGAACAATTTGTCTTGTTATCAATGCATCACCCACAATTCCAGCCTCCTGTTCCCAGCAAGCGCAGATACGGCCCCTTAATAGCTGACAATGTCAACGAGATTGGCTTAACTTTGGTGAAAAAGTCTTCCGGGGTAGTTACGGGCTGGAGTTTCTTCTTTCTGTTGGAGGATTCTGACAAATTCAATTATCCTACTAACCTACCTAAATCGATATTAGATAGCGAGTACTTTGGAACTGTGGACAAACATAGTCGGACATTGAATTCCTTGAGTCAGTTGAGTACGGTCAATAAGGCTGAAAGTGCAGAGTACAATTTCACTTTGGAATCCGAATAATTTGAAATGAGACGGGAGATCGTGTTTCATAACTTGTTTTGATGAAATTTGAAGTTTTTCACCTTGTCAAATTTGGGTTTGCATCGCTGTATAGTCGTGTACTAATACAACGTCGTTGAAGCTGAACTGGCGAATGGTTAATATGATAATTTCAAATTTTTAAAACGGACGAAGGCTACGACTTGACGAAGGTAAATTTAGGATACACATTTCGGATACAATTGATAGTCGATTGGAGAAATGCCCACTACCAACAACGAAGAAGATTTTATCTCACGCCGAGTTTTTTTATGTGAATACGACGGAACAAGTTAGAAAACCGAAACTCCTTCCGTGTTCGCACACATTTTGCCTTCCGTGTCAGGTAAATTGTGTCTAATACCTTTTAAAAAAACGTTACATTAATATTATTAATTCTATTTGGTCTAAACTGAAAAGGATATACGACGAGACGACACGATCACTTGTCCAGTATGCCGGGAAAATTATTTCTAAAGACTCCGGCAAAGTAGAAAAATGGATTCTGCCCAATAACACCTGCTGCTGTGATTCTATTAAGCAAGGTGAGCAAAAAAATCCCAAATGAAATTTTAGTTATGAATCCCAGCTCCCTCATAGTTTCTCATGACTGCATTACAACCAAAAGTGAATCAATCAAGTGCAATGCAGTAAAATATATTTTGGCAAATCAATTCAGTAATGCTAATAATGGAATATTCTGGAGTGGCCAGCAAATCAAGTAATATAGTGGGTTACATGACGGAAAAGTAGAAGTGGAGAATGAGGGTATTCCGGATGGACGTGTGAAGTCAATACACCTCAGCTGTGGCGGATATGGGTGTGTCTGCAAATTTAGCCCAAGAAAGGTTTCTTATGGCCGGAACTGCATTTGGTGGGTTTTTGGCGTTTAGAATATGGGGTTTAGAATATTGAATAGTATTCAGTGCTCGGTAAACATGACTGGGTAGTAGGTGAAGCGACTCCAATATTGTCCTCCAAAAGCCAAGCATTTTGAAATTCAAAACTAAATTTATGGAAATATTTGAAACTTGAGAAATTTAGGTTAGTTTTAAATGTGAATTTATGTACCTCAACAGTTTCAGCGGCCCCAAGGTTCGCGACAGTTTCCCTTTGAATCCATTTGCTTTGGCAGAGGACATTTGCGATCCGGTGCAACTCCGATATTCTTATCCGGAACTACTGCTGGGGCTATAACTGCAGCTGGTGGGTTTTTGGCGGCGAAAGACTTTTCTTCTGCTTGAACGAATTTAACGTTGGAGTTTTTCAAAGTTTCGTACCGTTTTTCATTTCCGTATTCTTTCTTGATGTTGCGATGCAATTGGGCTTCAGCATTAGGATCCGATCCTTTTTTGTATCCGGGAACGGGTTTAGCAGTAGCCAGTGAGACCATTACTACGACCAACATAGCCACAAAAATCTAACGTGCAATAAAAACATGTATCTACATTAGGACAACATTAAGATATTTAATAATTGTAATTTTTTTACCTTGTGCGATTGCATGTTGAAGAGCTGACTGTTGCTGCTTGGGAAACGATTGATTTAACTATGAATTCATCCAGGTTTTATAGGCGAATTTGGTCGACGTGGCAGTAGCCTGGAAAGTAATGCCTCCATCCTAGTTTGTAAAGCGACACTTTTCTGATATTTATCGATTGCTAATTATTAGCAATAAAAACCACCGTACGTGCCGTACCTCGAATTACAAGGTAATGCAACTCTCGGTTAGCTTACGCCATTCTAAGAATAGATTGCAGTTTAGTCGATAATCAGCACGTACGACGTTATGAGAAACTAGTTTACTTTTATTTCAAATTGTTTTTTAATCTGATATCGTTCTTTATGCCTCTTGTATGCAGGTTATTGCCATAGCAACAGTATGATTGCTACGCCTTTCGGTTTCAACAAACGATAAGGCCAAAAATCCAAATAGGCTAAATGTGATGTGAGACTGATAATACTTTAGACTAGACTGCGCGTGAGATGACGACGTTTGGCGACGCCGAAGATTTCGCTACCTGTGGCGTTTGTTTGTACGAATACGACGAAGAAATTCGGAAACCCAAATTCCTTCCGTGTTTCCACACCGTTTGCCTCGAGTGCATCAGGGTAATTCATTTCCATTCAATATAGACGCAACACAATTTTTATAAAAGCAATTTTATTCCATAGAAATTATTAAGTCAAAGTCAAGGCAAGAAATCCATTACATGCCCGTTCTGCCGAAACATTAGCACCGATCCCAGGAAGGACATCAAGGAAAAATGGATTCTTCCCAACAATAACCACGCCCTCCACATAATCAAACAAAAGAGACAAATTGAAGAACTCACTTCGATTGTTGTTAATCCTCTGTAAGATTTTCACTTATTTCAATTCAATCTTTTACTTTAACTTTGATTTATTTTGTTGGTAGGATGCATAACAAAAATGTGGATGCCTTTTTCAACTCACTAGAAGAAATGTTGAAACTGAAAGATTCTAGGACGACCAAAATGGCCATGGCTATTCAAGAGCGCAAAAAGGTTGAAAAGCAACTGGACTTGATTATGAAATCCATCGAAACTGCTAGAGAACAAGTCCAGAAACTCCAGGACGAGAATAATCTTTGCCTAGCTGAAATGATTTCAGTAATGGAAAATGACGTGAAGAAAACTGACCAAACAAATCACCAAGACGGTCCGAAAAGGTCTTTGGTATTATCAGAGTTAAAATCTTTATTCGACGATTCAACTGCGGCGGATTCGACCGAGACGCTGAAACTGAAGATGGAAAAATCCGTCGAACTGTGCGAACAGAAACTCGGTGAAGCGACGGCCATTGCTTCAGAGTATGAACTCCGGAGTAAAACAAAAATTGCCGTTTACCTGTACGATGAATACGATCACCCGATCCAGACGCTACCCGTGTTCTTTGAAGGATTCCGCTTTCAACCTTTCAATCCATCTCTATTAAATGGATTCCAGCAGGATTTGATGCTACTCTCACACGCCGTATTCTCCTTGTTGAAGAAGCAAAATATCTCTTTGAAAAATGAACAGCCAATAGCAGGTGCTTCCAAGTTAACGTCTTTGCCTCCAACAATATCCAACAAGAGCAAATTTGTTTTGGGAGATCTGTCGTCCAAGTTTATTCTAAGACTGTTTAAATCGGGTAGGTCGACAGGTGAAATCCACATCCGTCCAGCGCCTACATTTCATCCTGCGTTTGTGCAAAAGTTGGGTGATTTTTGTTACAAGACTCAGAAGAAATTTTCTACTGGTATTGACAAGGTAACATATTCTAATGTTATCAGATATTACAGCATTCAAACTAACATAATTTAAACGTATTTATAGGCTCTTTCAGAGGTGTTTGTTTTATTTTCGATGACGCACCCACAATTTCAACCGGAAGTTCCTAGTATGATTGGTCATTGCTCCAACGAAGATGGCAGTTACGACCCTTTATTTAACTATACAGCTGAAGATATCCATGATGTAGGTGTAACCTTAGTTCAGACATCGGCTGGCAAAGTTATCGGCTGGAGCTTCATCTTTGTATTGGAAGAGTATGAGCATTTCATCAAACGTGATAATTTGCATGAAAATGTATTGGATAATGTTTTATTTGGTCGAGTTGTTCATAATAATATGTTGGAAGCTATGACGCAACTTAGCAAAAGTAAAAAATCAGAACGAATAGAATACAGCATGACTCTGGAATCGCAATAATCCCAATGAAGTTTAACGGAAATACGGAATGTATTATACTTTGATTAAATAAAATGATAATGTATTATTAATGCTCAAAACATTTCTTAACTAAACTGATAAATTAAATTTTTTAAAGGTGATCGAATTTTGATTTTCTAATTCAAATTATCCAGAGGCGCCACTGTCGCTAATCCATTCCGAATTTCCGATCCATTCTGATTTGTGAACCCATCCCCATTCAATTGCCGCCATTGCCATTTCTCGGTTCCTCCACAACAGACTTTCGTAGTCTGTGGTTCCAAAACCTCCATCTTTGAAAAAAAATCACGAGTGTGGTGTGGTTTTAAAGTTTCAATAACATTTGATATCTTTATAATATTTTGTTGCATTTTTGATTTCACTTATTGGATATCAAGTGGCTACAATTTTTGTATAAAAATTTAAGTTGTATGGTCAAGGGAATCGAGTAATTGAAGTTATGTCGATATCATTATCAATGTCTCTCGATGATGACGAGGATATTGCCGAATTCGTGAAGTGTAGAATTTGTATACGAGAGTATAATGAGATAGATAGAAAACCCAAGTTCCTGCCATGTTCTCACACCCTTTGCTCTGAATGCATCTACAACATTTCAGTAAGCTACCATTTGTATAATTTATTTTTATCTCTTGGAAGAAATTCACCTTATCAAGACTGACCCTCATTTTCACAATTTCAAGAAAGGGGATGATATAATCGTGTGTCCATTCTGTCGGATGGCTTGTGAAATCCTGGAACTGCCAAACAATGTGTATGCACTCGAAATGCTCAAGCAAGAAAAGAAAAAGAAAATGGAAAAGATGTCAACAGATCTTCTGTATAAAATTTTTTCACATTTTTTCATAATTAGCATACTCACAACAACAATGATTATTTTACAGGGCTATTTCTCAACGTTCATTAGAAAATATGGTCATGGTTCATAAAACAATTGATGATCAACTGGCTAAAACTATGTCTTCCATCAATCTTGCCGGAGAGAAAACTCAAAAACTTGTTGAAGAAAACAACTCAAACCTAGCTCAAATGATTTCTCTGATGGAATTACTTAAAAAACAATCCATGATCTCTCCCAACAGTGTGCCAACCGAGCTGTTCTTTTCAAGAAATCTGCAGTCCAAGTTTATCCTCCGGTTGTACCAGTCAGGTAGAATAAAAGGTGAAATTCACATCTGCCCTGTACCAACATTTTATCCAGACTTTGTGCAGAAACTAGGGGAATTTTGTTACAGATCCCCCAAGGAGTTTTGCAGTTCTGTTGACAAGGTATACATTGGTCTCATCTTTATTTATTTCTATTAATTTGGTTGTATTTAAAAACAAAAAATTTTTTCAACAGGCCATGGCTGGAGTCTTTGTTCTTTTCTCAATGCTACACACAGAGTTCCGACCTGTGGTTCCAAGTATGACTGAGCATATGGATTCCTGGACAGCAGCAGCTAAGGATGTTGATGAGGTCGGGATCACCATGGTTAAAGCGTCGGGTAATAAAATTACCGACTGGAGTTTGGTCTTTATACTGGAAGATGACGAAGATTTTCAAATGCACGAGAATTTGCCACAAACAGTGACGGACAATGAGGTCTTTGGTCGTGTTATTCACCACCACATGCTGGAACCTTTAGTCAGACTCAGTCTGGCTAGCAAGTCTGACAGAGAGAACTACGTCATGACTCTGGAATCTCGATAACAACCTGGATTCACAAGAAATACTACCTTTGCCATGAAGCCAATAACCGGTACGTGATGTAAAGATGTTCTTCACCAAAATAATGAAAGTAGCTGACTTAGAAATCATCAATCAAGAAGTAGACACTTAATGGTATCGTTTAAAAGTACCAACTTTTATCAAAGAAACAATCTGTATTAAGAAATTGAGTATTTGTCATACACTTAATTGATTTGTCAATTTTTATCGTTTTCATTAATTTGTATTGATTCTAACCTATAGGTCTGAATTACTTTAATTCGTTTTCAGGCCTTTACTTATCGGTGATTGATACCTGTGGTGATACTATACTCCTTACCGCGTAAGATAGGCTACGTATACAAGACCTTTGGGTACCATGAAGCAACTTCGAAAATAAATTTCGTGTCGTAATCCAATCATCCGCTGATAAGAAGAACATTTATATGCTGAAGCAATTGATACGATGTGGGCAGTCTACTGTGAGAAATGGCCACAGCAAACGAAGTCGAAGATTTCGTCACTTGTGGAGTTTGTTTCTACCAATTCGATGATTTCGACAGGAAGCCCAAATTTCTCCCATGCGCTCACACAGTATGCCTTTCGTGTTTAAAGGTAAATTAATTTGACAAACTCATAACTCAAACAAATATTAATTATTTCAAGTCTCAATTGTGGCTCAGGAAATGCGTAAAGGACACCTGATTACTTGCCCATTTTGTCGCGAAATGATCCTCAGCTTGGACGTCGCCGGTTTACCCAACAACCCGTACGCTCTCCACATGCTCAAATTCAAAGAGAAGAAAGAGCCAAAAAACATTGTTACACTTATGTAAGTCATGTAACAAATTTGAAGCAAACTATAAGTTATACTATTTTAATTTACTGATATTCCAGGGAAGTCAGCTGGTGTTCGACCTGTGAATCGGCAGAGAAACCAGGATGTACTCCATCTGGTCACTCTTCTGTCAACATGACGGCCGACACGATCAAGAACTTGGAATCCCTTCTAAAATTCAAAGAAGAACTTTTGAAAATGAAAGACATTGGGACGAACAAATTGGCCATGGCGATACAAGAACGGAAAAAAGTACAAGCGCAACTTGCTCTGATCAAGAAATTCGTCCAGAGTTCAGAGGAAGAAGTAAATAAACTCCAAGACGAAAACAACCTGCGCTTGGCTGAATGGATTTCGATATTGGAAGGAAGTGGATCAAAAGATTGTGCCCAGGATGGTCAACCGAAGAAAGAATTGTTCTTTTCAGAATTGATGTCGTTGGTTGATGGTTCGACCGAAGAAGATACAACAGAGACCTTGAAAGAGAAGATGGAAAAATTGATCGAGCTGTATGAGCGAAATTATTGTGAAGCAAACGCAATAGCTTCAGAGTACGAACTCCGCCAGAAATTGAAAATAGCTGTCCATCTGTACGATGAAAACGACAGGCAAATTCCAACGGTTCCTTGGTTGGAAGAAGGATTCCGTTTCCAACCGCTCTGTCCAGCTTTGAAAGGATCTCAAGTCCGACAAGATTCCCAGTTGCTCTCGCATGCCGTTTTTTCATTACTAGAAAGGCAGAAGATTTCATTGAAAAATGAGCTGCGACCAAAAACGACCAGTGCTGCTATTTCTCCAGCGTCATCTCCATCCGCATTGAAAAACGAACACCAGAAACGTACCACAGTAGCTGCTAAATTATTGAGCGTATCTCTGCCACCCTCTATACCAGCAAATACGAAATTCGTCTTGGGGCAGTCGTCTGTTTTTATTCTGCGATGGTTTCAGTCTGGTTCTCTAAAGGGTGAAATTTTTATTCGTCCCGTGCCCACATTTCACTTGGATTTTGTTCAGAAATTGGGCGAGTTCTGTTACAAATCTCCAAAGGTTTTTTGTAATAGGGTCAATCAGGTAACTAGTTTACTATAATTCCTTGTTTTAATATCACGTTTTAACTTAATTTCTTTGTACAGGATAAGTTTGGAGCGTTTGTCTTATTTCCAATGGGACATCTGCAATTCCAGCCTGTAATTCCCAGTATGATCGGCCCTGCTAATCAGAGATCCCACTGCAACCCAAAAGCGGAAAACGTCGATGAGGTCGGTGTCAACAATTTGATTCTGTCGTCCGACGTTAATAACAACGCCATCACCGGATGGAGCTTCGTATTCCCGTTTGCACATTTCCGAAACCCAAAGTACGAAATGCACGTGAAAAATGTATCTTCCAACGAGCTCTTTGGTCGTGTGGCGTCCCTCTGCTCGGGATTGGAACCTGCTCATTTACATGAGAACTACGTCATAACTATGGAATCCCAGTAAGGTATGATTCCTAATTTACGAGTTTTTAATGCTGTAGTGTTTCAAATTGGAATGTGGACTGTATACGCCAGTGTGTGAAACTAGTTCCGGCATAATACAGTCGCAATTTCATTTCACTTGATAATATTGGATTAGTAGAGAAATTCTAATAAAAACGATATAGTCACTTGAAATCAAGACAAAGGTTCGGACCACTCAAAATGACGCATAACACGATAAAAACAGAAAGCTATGTGCAGTTTAAAGAATGCCTTTGTTATAGTCTTTACCGACTTTGATAAAATCTACTAAATGTTTTAAACGTATAGATGTCTTGACTCATTTTTCTTTATTTAAACAGTTTGATGAGTCAGCTGATAAGAAGCAGGTATAAATGTTGGAGCGATTGATAACTTGGAGGCAGTCGATAGCGGAAAATGGCAGCGGCTAACGACGTAGAAGATTTCGTGACTTGTGGCGTTTGTTTTTGCGAATACGACGATGTTGGCAAGAAACCCAAATTTCTGCAATGCTCCCACACCGTCTGCCTCTCGTGTTTGAAGGTAAATGTTTACTCTGAGTTTTATTATCCTTTAACTTAATTATCCTTTATTCAATTCATCCAGGGAATACGTGATGGAGACACGATTACGTGTCCTTTTTGTCGTGATACTTTTGTCAAGTTCGATGTCGAGAGTCTGCCAAACAATCCTTACGCACTACACATGCTCAAATTTAAAGAGAAGAAAGAGCCACCGAAACCAGTTGAAATCCCCATCGCTCCTGTGTACGTGATCAGTTCACCTTTTTTAATTTTCTATTTTGTATCTTAATCTCGAAATGACGTGTTTTTAGGGAAGTCCATTGGTGCCTTACTTGTGGATCAGCTGAAAAACTAGGATGTTCTTCATCCGGCCACTCATCGGTCAACATGACGATCAACACAATAAAGAACCTGGAATCCCTCCTGAAATTAAAAGAAGAACTTTTGGCCATGAAAGATTCTGGAACAAACAAGCTGGCCATGGCCATTCAGGAGCGTCAAAAAGTTCAAGAGCAATTGGCGCTGATCATGAAATCTATCCAGTGTTCCGGAGAAGAAGTGCAGAAACTCCAAGATGAGAACAACCTCCGCATGACTGAAATGGTGTCGGTGTTGGAAAGAAATGGATCGAAAACGGATTCCCAGGATGTTGCAGAAAAGAAAAGTTTGTTCTTTTCCGAGTTGATGTCGTTGGTTGATGGTTCTACCGCGGATGACACGACCGAAACTCTGAAGCAGAAGATGACAACATTGGTCGAGATGCACGAGCAACAACTCTGTGAAGCCACAGCCGTTGCTTCAGAGTACGACTTCCGCAGAAAAGTGAAAATAACCGTCCATCTTTACGATGAAAACGACCAGCTCATTCCCACACTTCCTTTGTTAGAAAAAGGATTTCGCTTTCAACCTCTTAGTCCAGCTCTAAAGGGGAATCCAATCCGACAAGATTCCCTGTTACTCTCGTATGCCGTCTTTTCCTTACTACAACGGCAGAAGATCCCATTGAACATAAAAGAGCCTCAACAGTCGGCTGTTGCTGCTTCAAATTCGTCGTCCACCACTACGACGGCAAAAGATCCTAAGAAAAAACCGAAAACTATAGCGAAAATCGAAAAGGAAATAAAACTCACTATTGAATCGTCTCCAGTAACTTTACCTCCCAGTGTGTTCCCCTCAAGCAGCAAATTTGTGTTGAATCCGACTTCTGTTTTCATCTTGAGACTGTTTCATACTGGAAATCTTTATGGAGAAATTCGTTTCAATCCCGTGCTCAGATTGCCCTGGATAATGGAACTGATGCAAAAGTTGGGTGATTTTTGTTTTCAATCTCAAAAGATTTTCTGCAACGCTATTGACAAGGTGACGTGTTATTTATTTCTTTATTATTTCAAACTCAATTAATCATTTATATATCTGTAGGTCGTGCCGAGAGTGTATGTCTTGTTCCCGATCACCAACCAACAATTCCAGCCTGAAATTCCGAACGCAATCGACACGAATAAAATGTCTACTTATGACTTAAAGGCTGACCTAATCGATGAAGTTGGAATCACCTTAGTGAAAACCTCGTCTGGCAAAGTCACCGGTTGGAGCTTCGTCTTTCCACTGGAAGAATTCCGCAACCCCAAGAATGAGATTCACGTGAAAAAGTTGTTGGCTAACGATCTCTTTGGTCGTGTCATTAGCCACAACATGTTGGAATCTGTTACCAAATTGAGTTTGACCAACAAGTTGGAGAGAACAAACTATACCGTAACTATCGAGTCCCAATAATTAACCAGTTCCATTAATATGTAATCCAATACGCATTCTATTATCTTTATCAAGTATTCAAGGTTAAAGACAAAATATATAGCACCTAGAAAATTTCGTCGCTGTATATCTAACATCTAAATGTCAGTGTGTCGTCGGTATTAATCTTTGACTGTCTAAATTCTGGAATATTTTTGCTTCTTCATTGATTAGTCGGCATCATAAACTCGTAAATTTTGTGGGCCGGTGGCCAACGCTAATGGCGTAGAACCCTTGTGACATGTTTTTGTGAGAAAGGAGTGATTTTTTTAGGAAACCAAATTTTCTTCTTTGTCCCGGAAGTGTCTGCAGGTATCCACGATATGTTACCCTTTTCTGACAACTTTTTACTTTTATTTTATTTTTATTTTTTTGCTTATAGGAAATGAATCTAATTGTTTGCCGTTTTTGCATTTCTATCCGCTTCCGTGAAACAACTTCTAGCGACACTTCCAGTCTGCCCGACAATTCCTCTGCTATCCAGGTGGTCAAATTCTTATAGTCAATTTCACTAAGGATATTTGATAACGTTAATTAATTTTTGAAATATTTAAAGATTGCAATTTAATTTCAGAGAATTCAGTGCCATTGGACTTGTGAATCATCACCAGAAGAACCAGGTTCTTCTTCACCTCGATACTATCTTCCGTGCGTATAGGAGCTCTTCTGTCGTCTTATTCACCGCTCGGGATTGGAACCTGTTCACAGACCTGCAAATTTTATCATAACTAGAATCCCAGTAAGCCTTTTTTCCTAATTTACAAATTTTAGTCATCAAATGTTCAAACGAGTTTGAACGGATGTACTGCAGTGGGTGAACAGAATCAAGGGGACTACAGTTTTGATATCAGATTAGACGTATATTAAATGTTCTTTTTGTTGAACGATTTTTATCTATGATACTAAATCTTTCTTTGATAAAGCCGGTTATGCTTTAAAAAAGTAGATGCGTAGATGTAAAAGACTCGTTTTGGTATGTTTAAAAAGGTTGTTGTGTCTCGCTTAGTCAGACGACCAACTGATAAGAACAAGTACAAATATTAGGGTAAATGGATAACAGTCGACTGTGGGAAATGGCAGCGGCTAGCGACGTAGAAGATTTCATAACTTGTGGCGTTTGTTTTTTCGAATACGACCACGATGATAGGAAACCCAAATTTCTGCAATGCTCCCACACCGTCTGCCTCTCGTGTTTGAAGGTAAATGTTTACTCAGAGTTTTATTATCCTTTAACTTAATTATCCTTTATTCAATTTATTCAGGGAATACGCCATGGAGACACGATTACGTGCCCTTTTTGTCGCGATACTTTTGTCAAGTTCGACGTCGAGAGTCTGCCAAACAACGCGTATGCCTTCTACCTACTAAAATTAAAGGAGAAAAATGTGCTGCCGAAACTATCTGACATTGTGACGACTCCGTTGAAAGTATCAGCTAAGTAGCTTAAATCAAACTATTCGCTTTACTAAACAAATAATAAAACCACACATTTAGGGCAGTCAGCTGGTGTCTGACTTGTGGATCGGCAGAGAAACGAACGTGTACTTCATCCGGTCACTCCTCAGTCGAAATGACAGCTGACGCAATCAGAAATGTAGAAGAGCTCTTCAACATAAAAGAAGACCTGATGAAAATGAAAAACATTGGGACAAACCAATTGGCTACGGCCATTCAGGAACGCCAGAAAGTACACGAACAACTTGCTCTACTTTTGAATGCTATCCAGTGTTCGGAAAATGAAATCAAGAAACTTCGAGATGAGAATAGTTTTCACTTAGCTCAAATGATGACATTGTTGGAAAGAAACAGTAAAAAATCCTTCCCCGATGGTCAACCGAAGGAAAAATTGTACTTTTCAGAGTTGATGTCTTTTGTCGAAGGTTCCACCGCAGACGACACTGCAGAGACGCTGAAACAGAAGATGACCAAATCCATGGAATGGTACGAACAGCAATGTCGTGAAGCGACCGCAATAGCTTCAGAGTACAAACTCCGCCAGAAATTGAAAATAGCTGTCCATCTGTTGGATGAAAATGACAGGCGAATTCCAACGGTTCCTTGGCTAGAAGAAGGATTCCGTTTCCAACCGCTCTGCCCAGCTTTGAAAGGATCTCAAGTCCGCCAAAATTCCCTGTTGCTGTCGCATGCCGTCTTTTCATTACTTCAGAGTAACGTCTTGAATAGAGACGTGCCCACGGTAGAGGCGGAATCGAAAGGCGAGCAACCAACACCAGTCGTGCATTTGCCACCTTCCATACCCTTAACCTCTACCAAGAAATTCGTCTTGAACGCTTCCTCATTTTTCATCTTGAGAATCTATCAGTCGGGGACTCTCATGGGAAATATTTTCATTCGTCCTGTGCACATGTTTGAACATTGCGACTTTACGCGACAATTGGGAGAATTTTGTTTCCAAATCCAAAAGGTATTCTGCAGCACAGTCAGTAAGGTAACAACGCTGAGATTATTAGCTATTCAATTCAATCCTTTTAAAGTTCCGTTGATTGTGCAATAGGTCATATCCGGAGTTTACGTCGAATTTCCGATGGCCAACGCCGAATTTCAGCCAGTGGTTCCCAAAATGGAAAGCTTCGACGGTGTTACACGGAAACCCAAGAATGTGAAAACATTTGCTGACCAGTTAGACGAGGTCGGTGTCACTTTTTTCAAGTCGTTATTTGACCAAGTGATCGGTTGGAGTTTCATTTTTCCGCTGGAAGATTACCGAAGCCCAAAGTATGAAGCACATGTAAAAAAGGTTTCGGCAAACGAGTTGTTCGGTCGGGTAACCGATCGCTACATGATGAAACCTGTGATCAAACTGAGTTCGGCCAACAAGTCGGAAAGAGCGGGCTACACGATCACCGTGGAGTCGCAATCACCTCTATAGTCCAGTAGAAATCTATAAGGTAACCTTTGTCCAACCCAAATTTTACTTTAACGGAGATTTCAAGTGTACGGGAAAGAATTAAAGAAAAATACAATGAGGCATAAGTACTCTACGGTATTTTCCTTCAATCCTGCAAACCTGAAATGCGTCTGCCAACTTTAATTAAGTAGTACCGTTCTAGTAGTATAGCGCTTAAATATGGTTTCATTATGGACGTAATTTTTCCTTTCTTTTGTTATCCTATTTTCCAATCGCAATGTGTTTGTTTTACATTGAATTCCAATGACGCATCTTACAAACAACTCGAAAATTATCATGTCAAAACTGATAACGGCTCTAGCCGCCTTTAAACACAGGTGGAATTTTGAAAAAGAACTGATAATGAAGCTTTGAAGGAAACAAAGACGATCGATAAGTCAATCGACAGGAGACAAGACATGGCGACAGCCAACGTTACCAACGATCTAGAACATTTCGTGAATTGTGGTGTTTGTCTATGCGAATTCGACGAAGAAAATAGGAAACCCAAATTTCTACAATGCGCTCACACGGTCTGTCTGACGTGTCTGCAGGTATATAAATAATTCTTTGATTTTTTATCAACATACTGTATCCAAATTCGTGACTTTTTACGATTATTTAGAAAATAGTAGGTCAAGTTGGCTGGATTACATGCCCTTTTTGCCGAAAATTTTTTGTTGACGACACTGCCAGTCTGCCCAACAATTCCTACGCCCTCCAGATGGTCAAATTAAAAGAAGAGAGGGAAAAGCCGAAAGTAACGGCCGTCAGTTCCTTGTAAACAAAATTTAAAAAAAGGCAGTTTTTATTCAAATTTTAAATGAATCTTAACCATTTTAGGGAGTGTCGATCTTGTCATTCGGTAAAAAACGCAGGAATGGTCGAGCAAACGAAGAAATTGACAGCAGTTCTTAAGAAACGGAAAGAAGTACAAGGGAAATTGGATGCCATCGCGAAATCCATCACTGCGGTTGGTGATCAAGTGAAAAAACTTCAAGAAGAAAACAATATCGAAATGGCGGAACTGCTGTCGCTCATTGAAGTTACTCCGCAACCAACAGCGTCAAGGTCTTTGCCAAATGCAATAACCCCCATGGCCGTGGATGCCAAATTGTTGCAGTCGTCGATGCAGTCTTACATTTTCATCCTGAAAGTGTCTGACTACTTCGTACCAATGGGTGAAATTCGGATCCGCCCAGCGCTCACATTCCACCCGGAATTTGTGCAACAGTTGGGACAGTTTTGCTACAAATCTCCAAAGACTTTTGCCTCTAATGTTGACAAGGTAATTTTTGATTAAACTTCTATCGATAATAATTAAAAGATTTTCATTAATTTTTTGGTTATCAGGCCCAGGCTGGAGTGTTCGTCTCAATACCGATGTCTCATTGGCAGTTCCGTCCAACTTTGGGGGCCACTAATCAAACAACTCGTATCGCTGCTTCAAAAATGGGTGAGGTTGGTGTGATCTTTAAGAAAAATAATCTTAAACCTGTTGGTGTCGGCCCCAAAACCATTACCGATTGGAATTTTTTCATACCGTTGAATCCTGTAAACATCCAGCAGAAGAGCGTAATATCTTCCGCTGGCGCCGAACTCTTTGGACACATCATCGACACTTGCAGTTCACCCAATAAAGCAGTGACTGAGCTGAGCATGTCCAAAAAGAACGAAAGAGACCGCTACAGAATTACTCTCGAATCCCAGTAGTATTTGTAATGCGCAATCCAGTTATATTTAAAGTGCGTAATTTCTCTTATTTTTAAACCATTCCAACAAATTGAAAGATTAGAATTTAAAATTGCCAAGAATCAGACAAAAATTGTTTCCACTATTTTGAGTAGAAATGAGTAGAAATCCTATATGTTAACAGTCTATTTACAATTTACGTTCTAATCAGTTCAACATTTTTACTTGTCAAAATGCTTGCCATTTTCTTTCGTTTCGCTTATTCCAATTTACTTCCAACTCTAACACAATGCATTCGTCAGTCAAATCTCGCAATCAGCTTCCAACTTTTGTGCCCATTTCCTCGAATTGCTATTACCCATAATCTAGCCTTGCAGATATCGCGAACACCTGTTACACAACTTAAACGTTGATTCTTCTCTGAATTTTGAAAAATCGTTTGCGCTACGTAAGTGTATTATGGTGAATATTCCTTATCTAGCCAGTCAGCAGCAAACTAAGACATGGCTATGGCCGTCGCTAGTTATACGGAACATTTCGTGAATTGTGGTGTGTGTTTCTGTGAATTTGACGAAGAAATCAGGAAACCCAAATTTCTTCAATGCG